>NC_056730.1:1115313110-1115420610 GCF_019279795.1 Protopterus annectens
TTGTGAAGGAGGAGAAATGGGGCTCTTTTAAATGCTTGACTAAAGCCATACAATTTGATTCACTAAATCTTGGTTTTCTGTTTTGGCTTTGTGCCAGAACACTACCAAGCTGATGTAGAATGGGAAATGTGTATATTGACATCTCTGCAGTTCACTGCAGTGCTACTTAACAACAATCATCCTTTATGAAATAGTGGCAATTCTGTGAACAAGTGCTCTTTTGTCTTTAGCATGCTTGGGAGATGCACTTATATGTAAAATAAATATCCATACATAGTTGTTAATATCTGTGAGTATCTGTGTATTTGATATGTATAATTTCATGAAACAAATCTTCTAAGACATTTTGCTAGGAAAAAAATACATTACTATAGTAAGCCCTGAAAATGCTCAAACAGCAAGAGACACTGGACTATGGGTTGTTTAGAAGATGAAACAAAATTAAATAGAATTCCTGACACATGATACTTCTAAACAATACTGGTAGCATTCCAGAAGCAGAACCTGACACAATAACTTTCAGTTTTATTGCTCACCCTCACTGGGATAGAGCTGACTCATTGGGAAAGAGATAACTCATCTTACAGTACAAGTGAAGCCGCTGTGTGAAATGCTATTCAAAAGTAATAGCCTCTGTTTACTTCTTAAATGCTTACAAAAAAGTGAACTGCAACTTGGTTAGTAATCTGGGGATGTCAAGTAGTTAGGAGTACCTCCCTGGACTACATTAAAAGAGACATGTAGGATCTTTCGGATCATGTAGCCTAGGCAGGTAGGACCCTAGCCCTGAGTAGCACCCTGCCATCACCCAGAATGATACCACAATACAAGGACAAAATGATTGACTTCAACAATTGTCTAAGCTTCTGGTGTCATTCTAAGGGGAGCCAGTGTCTGCCTGCCTGGGACGACATGATCAACAGACCAAAATGCTTTGCCAGAGATGGCCTGCACCTGTCGCCCCTGGGATTCTGGATACTGGCTAAGGCTCTTGCCACCCCTGTAGTGCCTTTTTTAGGAACTCACCACCGTAGCAGATATAAGCAAGCAAAGTCTGAAGATAATGCTACTCACTGCTAGATGTCTAAACCTCAGAATGCACTCACTCGAGTCACACCTTAAAATGGAGAACATCGACATCTGTGCAGTGACAGAGACCTGGTTCAAGGCTCCAGAGAGCATCCCTGCATTACCAGGCTATAACTCATACCACACCTTTTGGTCACCTAACCTGGACTGAAACACTAAAGGAGGAGGCATGTCCGTATTCATTAAGGATATCCACACCTCCAGGCTAGTTGCTTAACATATTGCATCTGAAATTATCAAAGTGCAACTAACACTGGCAAGACTGCAATCCAGGTTGTAGCTTGTTACAGATCCCTCGCCATGGCCCAGGATGGCCACTCCACGTTTCTTGATATACTGGGTAATATTAAGGTACAGCCCAATACCCTACTAATGGGTGATTTCAACTATGAAAAAATTTCAACTACCCCAACATCAACTGGGAAAACTACTCATGTACTAACTCATTTGCTCAACACTTTCTGGAATTCACAAATTCCAATGCACTGGATCAACTTTCCATACCCGCACCAGAGGCAGCAATATCCTGGACCTGGTCATTACCAATATGGGCAACCGATGTTCCATGCCAGAGGTCAACTCCTTGCTGTTCAAATCCGAGCACAAGCTAATCACCCTAGACATCAATATCCCCCCCCCCCCATTAAGGAAACCACCATAAAAAACTTCTGCAAAGCCAACTTCATGCTTCTTAAGACAGAAGTGTCAAGCTTCACAACACCCATACAGATGGAAAATAGAGGTATGACTGCTGAATCCTGTACAAATGCATTGTATAAGCACATACACGAGTGAATGGATTGTGCCATCCCCAACAGAACCAAGATGCTATCCTCCAAAAAAAGGAAGCCAATCTGGTGGCCCCCTGACATAAACAAACTCTACAACAGAAGAAAGAAACTGTTGCAAAAAAGAGTAAAATCCCTTGATTGCAGGAAATCCCTGGTCAACCTTAGTAAGAAACTGAGATCCCTCATAAAATCCTCCAAAACTAGTTAAGAAAATAAAATCACCACTGATCCTAAAGACAACCACAAAGCATTCTACAGCTATGTCAAGAATCTCAATGGTGACACTCAGATCTGCTCTGAGGTACAACACAATGGCACTACATATACAGAACCAACTGATATTGCCAACATCCTAGCATATAGGTTCAGTGCAAACTTCACCCACCACCCCCCAAAGGGCCCATCACTATACCAGAAGAATGCAAAGCCCCTGTAATCACGGCTGCACAAGTAAAAAACACACTTTCCAAAGCCAAGAACACAGCATCCATGTGACCTGACAACATCCCAGGCTGTGTTCTGCATGAACTACAGAACGAACTGGCACCCTACCTAAGTACCATGGTCAATCATAGCCTCACTTCAGGCTTTGTACATACTGAATGGCGCACAGCAATGGTTTTCCCACTCCACAAAGGGGGCACCACCACGGACCCCAGAAGCTATTAACCATTAGCCTGACAAGTCTGGTCTGCAAGGCCATGGAATGTATCATCCTGGAGCTTATAAACCTCCAAATTCTGGACCCCACTCAGTTTGTGTTTGTAAAAGGTAGGTCATGTCTCCTAAACCTGATTGACTTCTTTGAAGCAGTCACCAGAGCCGTGGACAAGGGTAAGGTGGTGCACACAGCCTACTTGACCTAGCCAAGGCTTTCAACACCATCCCCCACTCTGGAATTATAGATGAACTCACTAGACTGGGCATAAATCCCTATGTCACAAGATGGGTGGCCAACTGGCTCACTGACAGAACCCACACAGTGAAAGAAGCTGACTCCAAATCCAACTTCAGACCAGTGACAAGTGGAGTATCACAGAGCTCAGTCCTGGGTCCTCTCAGAAGTCCAGGCCAATACAGCAGGTCTTTGGCTAATGAAGTTCACAGATGACTGCAAACTAAAACAGAAAAAAAGAGGTCATTGTTCCTCTCTACTCATCCCTCATCAGACCCATTATAGAGTACAACACCCCGTTTGGCATGTACCTGGCAAGACATCTACAACAACTAGAAAGGCCACAGAAATACCACACTAAGAGGATTATTGGCCTCAAACAGATGCCATACACAGATCCTCTCAAAAAACTCCAGCTCTACTCCATCGCTTATCGCCTACTCAGAGGCGACCTCTGCCTAACATACAAGGCCATGTCAAACCCAGATCTGTTGGACATGCTACACTTAAAGAAACCCCAATCCCTCCAAGCCACATGCTCCAGGGACCTAAACCTTGCCACCACAATAAACAGAACATGCTGGAGGGATAGATTCCTGTCCCAGGGACTTCCCATGCTCTGGAGCAGACTACCCATTCATGTCAAGCAAAGCTCTTCATTAGTCCTCTAAGAAAAATCTCGACAATTGGATGGGAAATAGGAAATTTATCCGGGGGATCACTTCTGTGGCTCTGCTAGACAGGGACGCAGGAAAATAACTTTCTTGAGTGGCGAAAGCCAGGGAACTTTTTTAGCTAGGCTTATATAGGCCCCAGGGCCCAATAGCCTAGTACCTACCTATGAACCTATGAATCTATATTTCTGGTCATACCTCTCAACTGTTTAGGATTTCTCAACCTGCCTAGATATTTGCCTCATATTTTTGATTATTCATTCTCATCAGATATGTGTTTTCGGGTAATCATTAAGAACTGCAGTCACTAAATAATGACAGACATTTAAGGTGTAAACTTCATACCCTTCAAAAATACATTCTAATACACAACATGTTCTAAAAACTAACTTTATAAAAGCAATATGCAAAATCCACCTGTGATTTCTGGCCCTTGGTCCCCCATTCATTTTAGAGTTTGGACAGAAGTCATAAGCAAAGAAGCTTTTAGATCAGAGAAAAAACATGCAGCTAGATAAGGATATAACAGTTATGTGGTGGTGAATCAAGATCTGCAATGGATTATGTCTGGAAGGTCCAGGCTTGCCTGTAGCTATACAAACTAAGCATCATTTGCTGTATATCAGGATTTTTATGTCAGCTATTATTACAAAGAATTTAAAAGTATGCACATTTCTCTGAAGGTCCAGTACACTATATTGGTATTGTTCAGGGCATCTCATTATAATAAGCTGTTTAAACAGCAAGTGTTTACATTGGATACTTGTAGCTGCTGTACACAGTTTAAACAGCAAGTGTTTCAGTTCATGAGTTGTTTCTGAACTTGTGTTTGTTTTTTAAATGTGAGTTGTTGCTTGGACTCTTGATCTATTTGATTGGGCTGCTTAGAGCTGCTCAGCACTCCAGCCAGATTGGACATAACACCTGGACGTGACTGTAAAATCAGGCCCATTACAAGTGAGAAGTAATTATTTTGCTGCTTTTGCTCATTTACTACTAAATTTGAAACCACTGTAACTGCTCTGGTGATTTTTTTCAGTTGGAGCTTCTTTAGTTTCTCTCTGGTAAGAATAGAAGACATTGCTATTGTTCTAGATATCAGCAAGCTTTTCAAATGACTCCTTGTTTTTGAGATTGTTTTTCCACATTACAAGTCACTGCATGGCCCTGAGCTCATCATGGCTGGGCTCCTATCAGCTGCGCAGCACTCCAGCTGAATTTGATTTCTACACTTGGTCTCGACATGGAAGTCAGTCCCATTACAAATAGAAGGTACTGCACAGTGCAGATGACCACTAGATAACAACAGGTGCTCTATCTGTATACAGCCTGGTAAATACCTTAGATACTTGGGACCAGTAGCACTCTGTTCATGGTTGTGCATAGCTGCTGCTGCCTTGTATTGTTTGCACAAGGTTACACACAGCAGCCAAAGACTGAAGCCAAAAGTTTCAGTCTTTGGCAGCTGTGGCTGACATTCTTAAGAACTTTAATATGTGAATGTAGCACACCACTTTCTCTTGTACTGAATTGTTAACTTACTGTTATCTTCAATTGTTCGGTTTGGCTGTATCAGTATATGACACTTTGTTGAGTGGACCTCAGTAATGGAATCAACCCACTTTTCTCCCATTTTGTTCTTGGATTTGGGGAGTCACACTAACAGTAACTGTCACCTCGAGTCAATGTTTACACCAATTGAGTATTACTTTGGTATATTATGATACACCCCTATACTGAATATACTGTTTTAATGCGCTACACAACAACTCTTGTTATACTCTTCATACTTAAGATTGTGAGAATGTATGATTTATGCTGCTTGCATTAAAGCCTTTATTAAATAGTTGCTCTTTCTCAGGTTAAATTGCAACATTCTGCTATTTCTTGTTTTGCTTTTTCATGTTAAATTACACTGTTCAGACATTTCCTAATATGTTTTTCAGGTTAAATTATATTGTCATGCTATTTTCTGTTTTTTGTTATTTTTTTTATATTAAATTGCACTGTTATGCTATTTCCTGTTTTGTTCTTTTATGTTAAATTACATTGTTAGGAACATTCTTCATTTGGGGGGGTCTTAAAAAGTTTATGTTCGTCAACGTTCCACATTGAAAGGGTGTGTCACACATTCAGTGACAGGGATTGTTTTAACTGATATCTGTGGTAAATAGAACTCAGTCATACTGATTCATCAAAAGAACTTTTTATAAATAAAGTATAGCTCATTGTAACCATTCTATGATCTTCATACTTGAAATTGTTAGTAAGCTGTTAGTAAGTGTTCAGCATTTTGCCCATCTGTTCCACATTATAAGAGGTGGTGTTCCTCATTTTGGATATGCAAGGTTGAGAGCTATGTGTTTAGCTATTTTCTGTTGTTTTATGTTAAATGGCATTGTTGTTCTATTTCCTGGTTTGTTTTTCATGTTAAATTACACTGCTCAGCTATTTTCTGCTTACTGTATCCCCTTCATGTGTTGTTGATTATTCCCCTGATTTACATCCAAGTCTGAATGTTTTGTCATACTGTAACAAGCCTCCTTCTTCTTCTTGTGGCTCCAGTTTTCTTTTGCTGTAACACTTTGCATACCTGTTTTGTTGCACTGAATATCTATCGTTACTGTGCCCACCAAGTATTACAAGTCTGAGCATGTTCCATTTAGCATTCTCCCATGTCTCCACCTCCTTGTTCAGTATCATAGCTCTGCTATCATGAAACCAGTCTGCTCTCCCTTCATATGTTGCCAGTCTGCTAGCACTAGGAACAGTGAGGAAGTTGTAGTAACTGCCATATGAATACTGACAGACAGTTGCTGCTGCTGTAGACAAATTCAAGCTGGAGTCTGAGATTTCTAGAAAGAAGCTCGGTTTGTTAGCTTTCTTGAACTTCACTGTTGTGTAGCACTAAAGTAAACCGTCTATATGAAGAGTGCCTGAAGAAATGTTAGCTAATTATCCCGGTAAATGCAAAAACAGTTGTAGACCTCTATAACAGATTCATACCTGTATTATCCAAGCCTGCTTCCATCAGCTCGAAACACTGTCCTTGCACCTGCACCCTCAATACTCACCCCAACCAAAAGTCACCATAGTGATGTGCTCAGTCTCCAAGATCATAGCAGTATGCCATGGCCCATGACAGTTTCCTCATCATAGGTGACTTCACTGTTAGACATATATATGAAACAGTCACAAGGCTGTGCAGGTACAGAGAGATGATCAGATGTTTCTCGAGGACTAGGATCCAGATGTCATGAAGCTTAGCTTAGGAGCACAAGGAACTTAGATGCTCCTTCCTAGGAGGGATGAAGAGAGACTTGTTGATCTCTTCAATGTATGTGACAGGGTATGAGAACTGACTGGTCTTGAGCAGTATCTGTCCATCCTAGTAAATGATGCCACAGTACAAAATGAGTATAGGGTCAGGGTGATGCAAGCCAACAGGGGTGGGGTTTAGTGGCTATGGAGGAATTAGATTACAACAAGAGAATGGAGGATATTCTTTCCGCTGACTGTTATCTTGAGGTATCCCGGAATGAGCTCAATATAGGAGATTCTCGAGTAGTTTCCTATTTCAGTGATATGTTTCTGAACGGTACAATAGATTCAGATTTATTCAACTTTATATCTCCCCCAGTTTTCAAAGTTTCTGTAATTTTTGGCACTCCTAAGATTCATAAAAATGTATTGAACCCCCCCCCATGCGTCCATTAGTAAGTGCTAGGGGCAGCATTACATATGCTGCTGCCAAGGTAGTAGATTCCATCTCAAAAAAATATGTAGCTACTGAACCACAAATTAGCAAAGACTTTTGGTCTTTTCTAGGTAGAGTCAATTCTACATTATTTTGTGAGGACAGCCATTTCTTAACAGTTGACGTAAAGGATTTATATACATCCATTCCATATTCAGTGGCCCTGGAATGGATTCCTTCCTTGATGTCCCTCAAACTAGCCCCCATTGCAGAAATCCAATTGGTGAATGAATTGTTGGACATTACTTTATCCAACAATTATGTTTCCTTCAACAATAGATTTTATTTACAACAAGTAGGAGTGCCTATGGGTTCTCCCTGCGGGGCGAGTGTGGTCAATATGGTTATGGCCTACTGGGAGAGGGAATTTGTCATGAACGACAGTTTGGTCATGGACTCTGTATTAATGTACACTTGGTTCCTAGACGATATTTTCATCATCTCTAAAGGGGGAGAGGTTGTTGCTAGATCTCTGGTACAACTTTTCAACTCTTCCACTGAATTTTTACAATTCACTCATAGTATATCAAAGGACAGTACAACCTACTTAAATGTGGACCTAAGGAAGGATTTGATCTCAAGGTGTTATGTAGCTAAAATTCACAGAAAAGAGACTTTTTCCTAATAGCTATGCCCACTTTGACAGTTCACACCCATTCAGACAGAAAAGGTCTATTCTCAAAGGCCAACTTGTACGAGCAGCACGGATGATATCGAGAGACCCTGACTTCCAAGAGGAATGTAATTTTATGGCTAACCTTTTCATCAACAGAGGATACCCACAGAACCTAGTATTAGATCTAGTTGAAGAGGTCCAAACTAAGAGATCTTCAGGTTTTTATAACCCTATTTTAAGTCAGGGGGTGGCGATTTGTCAACACAACCCGAGAACAAGGAAAAGGCATCTTTTATATCTCAAAGTTTGATTGTAACTTATACTATGGATGCCAGAGTCATTTAAGTTCATAGTTCATAGTTCATAGCTCATAGATTAGTACTAAACTAATTGCCATTGCGAGCCATTTTAAGCCTAGCCAATTATCCCTTGTGAGACTCAAACCCTGCACCTTTTGTTTCTAAGGCAAACACCTTAACCATTAAGCCACCCTCCCAACCTATTTATACAACAATTATGAAAAATTGGCCGCTGATTTTGCAGGATGAGTCCACACATAAGGTGCTGGCGGACCTCCCCAGGGTAGTTTATAGGCGAGGCTTTAACATAAAAGACATATTGGAAAGGAAGCCCAAGATATTTAGTAGTAGATCAGGCATGTATAAATGTTCCATGTGCCGATATTGTGGATATATAAAAACAGGGTCCAGGTTCCTAATTAACGAGGTAGTCTTCTACTTGGCAGGTAAATTTAATTGTAACAGTACACAGGTAGTGTATCTAGCCCAGTGTGTCTGCTGTCCTGCCTTCTATGTGGGCAAGACAGACAGAAGACTACAAGATCGTATATATGAACATCTACATGCTATTAGGAAAGGCAAAATGGAGAACGCTTTGGCTAAACATGCCATGGAAAATCTGGGCCATAGTTTTACATTTAGTGTTATTGACCAAGTCAGTTCCAACCCGAGGGGAGGTTACACCCCCTTGCATTTAGAAAGTAGAGAACTGTGGTGGCAACTTAAGTTGGATGCATGCAATGTGCCTGGTCTCAATTGTTCTTTGAACCTGGCCTGTTTACTGAAGTTAAAAAGGCTCAATAGGAGATTTGTTGAAACCCCATACTACCCTTAGGGGGTTTATATGTATTTTACATATTTTGTTATTGAATGTCAGTCTCTTTATTTTTTATTTCACTTCTGGAGTATCATTCGAGCTCTATATTGTGGTCCACATTACCCTAGTTGATTCATTCCATTAGTAGTAGTATTTCATGTTTTTAGTACACACTTTATACACAAGGTCTGACTACATGTATATGTGTGCTTTAGGGTCCTGTGAGGGGGATACATGGAACCAGTAGTCTTGTCTGAGTACTTCTACATATTATTATTTTTTTAACAGTAAGTTATATTAGAATTACAGTATAACATCTTGGAGGGCAGTATAAATTTGTTTTAATTTAACCTCGACAGATTAGTATCGTATTTATTATTATTCATGAAGTTCAGAACAGATGGTCACTGGATCAGTATAGAACAGCTGGGCATTTAGAAGGTATTAGTTACATAGCTGAGAGTACAAAACAAAGTTGATAGTTTAATTTAATTTACCTTCTCTTGTTAGATTAATGCTTCTGGAGACTAGTATTATACCCAGTACCACCTAGGTAGTCCAGGTAGCAGTTCACCAGATTAGTATGGACGAGGGTGAGGGTTACAGGGTATTAGCTTCTTTGCTGAGGGTATAACAGTTTGGAACAGGGTGGTGGTCTGAGGATATCAGCTATACCTGTTACTCCTTTCAGCAACATGCAATTCCCCTGCCTTCATACTGTTGACTAGCCTGGTCGGTAGACATCTGCGGTCATTTAGCCCTGGTCTTCTTCGTTGTTCATAACTCTCCTAAGTACCATGAGAGGTTTGCCCTTCTGTGTATTTACACAGGCTAGTATATTGAGTAGAAAATGAAGCATAGAATGTATAAATGAAGTACCATTACCTATTTTCATAGAGTAGCAGCAATAAGATAGGTAATGTATATGTTTTGAGAAACATCATTTCACATAGTAGACTTGGGACATTGACGATACAGAACCCAGTTGCATTAGTTTTAGCGAAGAGCGGTCCCACGGGTTTGAGAATTTGTTTTTTAGTCTGAGGTCATCCATCTCCACTGGACATAACAGTAACTGTTAGCGCTTTTCCATTTACTTTTAGTTTCCCATTCAGCAGTGGGCACATTTTATAGTTGTTCAGAACTTATTTATCTACTTGTTTTTACAGGATGTTCATATTTTATATGTGTGCATGTAAACATTGTTCTTTAGTAACCTGTTTTTCTTGTGAGATGTTATCAATGTTTGGTTTTGTATTGTCCTTTTAAATGTACCCAGTCATTTATTGTATTTAGTATCTTTTCTTGTGCTGGGGCTTTAAATCTGCAGGAGTTTCAAACATGTGATTTGTTATTCTCAAATTAGTGAGTTGTTTAAAATGTCTTGATGAGGGTGAGGCACTGTTTGCTTGTTTGTTCTTTCTGAGGAAGTCGGACTGTGAGCCGACGAAAAGCGTATGGTTTTAATGACTTAAAAATAAATCTGCTTTTTTACACTTTCACCGAGTTGGACTTTACATCCGGAGTGGAATTGAGTTTTGGACTTTGGAGTGTTTGTTGGTTTTGACAGTATACATGTCTGTCTCCTAGTTAGTGTTAAATGCAGCCTAGCTAGTCCCTCTTCAATCTCATCTTCACTACTGGAAATGTGCCTAATGCCTGGAAAGTAGCCATAGTAGTGCCCCTACATGGAGGGGGGGGCACCACAGACTGATTATTTGTGAGATATTAGAGAGAACTATAATGGAGCTCATAAATAAGTTTAGGTATCTAGCATTCCCTTGAACCCCATCCAGTTCAGTTTTGTGACAGGCAGATCTTGACTTGTGCACTTGGGGACTTCATCCTTGTCTGTTAGTCTGGCAAGTGATTTTTTTTCTTATAGAATCAGTACTGTTCTATATCCAGAAGTCTGTGATAGTACAAAGAAACCCACTGTATTCATTTCACTATGGCTGACCAACATTAGGAGTGTAAATATGATCTCGTGGACGGAAGAACCTTACCTTGATCTAGGAGGTAAACAAATTAAAAAATATATCTATATCGAAAAAGGTTTATTCTGGTTACAGATCAATCGTATTTGACCTCATAAATTAGTCATCTGTTATGACTGCAAGCAAGCTACAATGCTGATTCACTTTCCTAGGGAATTACTCATACTGAATCTATGGTGAACAAAGTAGCACGCAAATGCTGATGGACTTTCAGAACTGCCATATGAAAATCCTGAGAATTAGCAAGCATGAATCGAAGATATGTGCACTGCATGTTAGCTTTTGCTGTGTGTGCAGTTACACATGGTGAATGCTATGCAGGAGAACATGAAGAATGAACCATTGCAGGTGGTTATGTCAAATATTTGCTTGTAGGGAAAGAACAACCATCTGAATGTTGGCAACCTTTATTATTTGGTGACCCAGTGGTAATTCCACGCACTTTTATGAGTGCTAGATACAGAAAGCAAAACGTAAAGTTACATACAGCAGCTCTGACAGTGTAAACTTAGGATGTACAAATTCACATCACGAATTAGCAATTCAAAATGAAGGATAAACCACTACAGAAATAGATCAGGGGAAATTAGTGATAGATAAGTAGCATTCATGAAGTGAAAAGGCATGCACAAAGAAGAAGTGGAAGCAGTGTGCCACTTAAGCAGAAAACTGCATGGAGGCATGTCAGACTAGTAAAGACCACAGCTGGGAAGAAACTCTGCCAAAAAGAAAGAAAATGTATAAGTGTATTGATGAACTAAGAAAATAAAACAAGTTGAAAAAAATAGGTGCAGGAATCATAGTCAGAGTTCGACAGTAAGATACTGAATATGTCTCCTCACTATGGCGAGACCTTGTCTAAAACAAGCAAGTAAACAAGAGGAATATGGCTGGTGATAAAGCGGTCATTCGGTGAAGCAAAATCTCTTTAAGAACTCTCAAAGTAAACATGAAAAAGCAGAGGCTTGATAACATTCATGACAAAATTATTACAAAAGTAAAAGCAGAACCAGTAATGTGAGTCAAAAGTTGTCTGGTACTCAAGAAGCAGAGAGGAAAGTCAAAGAAGGACCTGACTGCTTCAGAAAGTGATTGCAAGACAGACCGAAAATGGTGTATTAGTTTGTCTTTATTGTTAAAGAAGACAGATTTACCTTTGGACCAAAGATGAGTGGGGTGAAGAATGAAAGGCAATATGAGTTTACAATAAGAATATCCCCTCAAAGGTATCTGTTAATGCTTCTGAGCAGATGTCTAAAATACAAGACCTAAGAGCCGTGGTTAATGTAAGATCTTTACTTTAAAGAAAACACATATTTGGAAGGAAATCCCATATTTTGACCAAAGAGTAGGTTTTAAGCCCAGTTAGTTGTGTTTCTGTCTTATTTTAGGGAAACAAATCATCTTTGCTTGACTTTATGATACAATAAATGACATCTGAATAAAAACAGATTGAAATACCCTCCTTCCTGATCCAAACAAGTCTGCTCAAGATACTCTTACTAAGTTCTATGATATTATTAACTTCTACTTTTATGAACACATACCAATAAGACACAAATATGTAGGTGCACTCAATGAAAATGTTTGGGGAAATCGTATAAATAATAAGATATACAACACAAAAAAGGTACTACCTGCTTGTAAAAATCACACACTTCTTAAAAACAAGTGTGAATTAATGTACAAAATAACTCGATTTTCTAATTAAATATTTACATCAAATTATAAATTTAGCTACCTTTCAAAGGCCGAAAGCAGTATTAAGATATTATTTAATTACATAAATCAATTGAAAGAAAAGAATTGTGAGTATAGCATGTTTTTTTTTGGTCCCCTCAGACCTCATTGTTACCAATACAGCTCACAGTATCCAACATTCATGCCAGGTCTACCAGCTACTCTCTAACTCACCCAGACTTACTCCATTTTTGCTGGGGTTGGTAGTGGATCCTGAGGGTGTTTGGGGGGGGGGGGTTCAGCTCATTTGTGATTCCATTCAGAGAGGAATTTTTTATGACCTATCCAATCTCCTTTCCCCACGCACTAAACTCATCGTTCACATCCAAGGACAACTCCCCTCTTTGGTCCATGTCCCCCCCTAAGGAGGGTGTCAGTGAGCATCATACCATCTGTGATGGGCACATCCATCCATTCCCTGCTGCTCTGTCAGTACCTTGAGCCTCTAATCAAACCTGGGTCTGTTGGGCCGTAGTCAGGGCTTTATTCCTCTATGCTACCAGAGAGGTGTGGCTGGAGCTTGTTATCAGTAAACAATGAAGTGAACACATAGCAACAAGGTTTATTGAATGTACTTGCAGAAAAATACTGTGCCAACTTCACACAGCAAGGAAAGACATAGGTCATAGTGCTGTAAAGGCAAGGGAGCACATACATTGTACAATTACAGATGTGTTAACTGTTCCTACAAATAAATTTAGAAACAAAGCTCTGTGAGACCAGATAGCATAGATAGTGGTTGTTTGTACAGAATCCAGGATAAGAATTCTTATATAAGTTATTACTAAGCTAACTGCCCTTGCAAGCCATTGTAAGCATAGACAATTATCCCTTGTGAGACTCAAACCCTGCATCTTGTGTTTGTAAGGCAAACACCTTAACCATTAGGCCACCCTCCCATCCCAATAACCTAACTAAACCCTTATAAACCATGTTAAAATGCTTGCATGTAAACATAGCCCTGACCAATGTCCTCTAGCTGTCGAGGTACCGATCACATAGGAGGGTTTCCTGAGAAGCATACAATTTTAGACACATCAGTCTGACCAGTATTCTGTTTAAAATCAGACAGAGAATAATAATGGAGCTTATCCTGAATGACACAGGAGACCTACTGCTGTTAGAAATGGAGATTTTGCCTTTTGAATAATTTGGCATTATTTGAAGAAGTAACAGTAGCACTAGATGAGGACATTGTTAAGCTTTTTAACATTATTCTACAGAAAAGAATTATTGACAAAACATTTATTAAATTTTAATCCTTAAATAATTCAATGAGTAAAACACTGGTTAAGCAACAGGACACACCAGCTGAACAGCTCTGCGTTGGGGCCATTTATGTTTGAAATATTTTTCTTTGATGAAAAGTTAGAAACCTGCTCTGGATTACCAGGCATGCCAATAACTAACAATTAGATATGATAATTGCATGAGTAAAAGGTAATGCATTTCTCCAAGATGGTCTTTCAAATAGTAGTAATTGGAGCAGCAGTAACAACTTCCTCTTTAACTAGACTAAATTCAGCCTCATGAGACTTGGCAAAAAGATGGAGATAAATAAATAACTTTTACAAAATAAATGGTCAGTTGTGCCACAATGTTGACTGCTAAGCCTAGAGAGCACCTTGGCTTTAAAGCTAAGACAGCAGGTAGACTGGTGTAAGGCAGGAAGGTAACAAGATTCAGCTGCAGAAAGAGATAGTTCAGATAGATTATCTTGCTAGGAGTTAGAGTCTAGGGGATCTGCAAAGGGGTTTCCAAACTCCAGAAATCTGTGAGTGTGAAAAAAGCTGTCCCTGAAACTTGAAAGAACAGAAGTGCTTTTTTTTGGTTAAGATACTGATGGAATATGTTGCCTAGTGGGTGAAAATGAGTCTTGAAAAGAAAAAAAAAACTGAGCTATGTGTTAGTACTGAGTATTTATACCTTAGATTTGAGAGAAAAAGAAAAACAAATGTGATTCTTGGGGCATTACCACTGTGAAATTGATTTGAAAATCTCAACAGTGCATGAATGACTGAATTCTGTTTTCTGATTATTCCCTAATTTCTTTTGCCCTTGAAAGTACATCTACAGCTTGACGTTAGTTATTCTGAGAAATGCAATTAGTGCAACTGACATTCACATGAGTAAAAAGCAGAAAAGCACTTTCAGCAATCGTTAAGGTTACATTTCTCCCCATTTTTGTATTATGGTGGTGTTGGTTAGTATAATTTGGGGGTGTAATAGTTCTCCCCTCACATGCGAGGTGGAGCTTGCCTGCTCCCAACAAAACAATATCTTGTTTATTTTGTATGAAAGTGGTTTTCAGAAGTGAAAAGCATTCACAGTAATCGAGCAGATAGATATGATTTCCTTGAAGCTATGAAGATGAGTATGAAACACTGGTTTATTCCGAAAAACACTAAAAATATACCTCAACTCATAAGAAGTGGCACCACCATTAAAGATGTAGGGACAGTAACAGACAACAGTTTAAAGTTGGACCAGGGTGTAACTTCTAGAAATGGACAGGCATATGCTGTAATCTGTCTACTGTCTGGTTACTCATTTGTAACTTGCTGTACTTCTGTATACCTTACTGGTATAACCCATTGAATACATTCCTGCAATCTGCAGACTTCAAACAAGCTACGTGTAACAACCTGAAATGTACAATTCTTACTAGAAAAATCAGTTTTGGAACATCTGAACTGTTCAGAAGAGCTTCACAAATTGCCATTATATTCTGTTTCTTGCAGATTACTGTGTGGTTACTTCTAAATGCACACCTGGTTAACACTGCAGGAAATTGTGTAATGTTATTTAATGTCAGAAAATGTCACATGAGAAAGATTGCTCTGACATATGTCAGACTGGTTCTGTCACAGATGCTGAACTTTTACTGCTGGTTTTACAAAGGGAAAAGGTGAGCTTTCCCTTCTCTCTGTATTTTGTAACTAAGAGTCGTGTGTATATATAAATACATATGTGTATACATATATATATATATATATATATATATATAGAGAGAGAGAGAGGCAGGGGAGAGGCTGGGGGTGCAGAACCTTGCCATTGGGAGATGCAGGGTGAGTTTGCCTTCCTGCAGAACATGTAATACTGTTATACGATGTGCTTATTGTCACTACTTTGGAGTGTGTTTTTTATAGTGCAGATACTAGTGGTGATGAATTGCATGTTATTAATGATGCATGATTAAGCACGGAACTTAATGCTTAAGATAAAAAAATTGCAACTACTTTCTACAACTCCTTCCAAGATAGAAAACATCAGAGTGGGAATTGTACAAAAGACCTTCTGAACGCTCAGTGTAATGTAAGCTTGATGGCTGAACCTATGAGTATATGCAGAGTGTTATATCCTGTTGCTTATATATTTCAAAATTTACAGCACTGGATGTATTAAAAGGCTGCTTCATAGGCAAAGTACTGGTATAACTGCAGCTACTGGGTTCCATAAGAGTAATATTGTAGGCATGAAGATGTTTTATGATGTTGTAGAAACTTAATATTCTAAAAGTGTCTTTTACTAGTTGATTCATTGTGCAGGTGCAGATGTCATCATACACCTGTTTGCTTTGTAGCCTCAAACAAGACCATTTTATAGCATTTATTTTCTATGATGTTTTAAAAATGCCTTCATATTTATTACAAAAATGGTCCTTTTTACAATGTTATATTGTGTATGTTCTTGTTGAAATGTAAATAAATCAGTATGTAATCTGAAAACCTATAATCCCATCATTAGGATGTTTCCAAGGATGTTTACATTTCCTGTGGAATTTAATAAGACATTTGATACAGTCCTTTACAGAAAAGTCATGTAATTTTAGCTAGACTTGGCCTGAGTCTGACATTATAGGGCAACAGGAGATATGGCTGGACACAGACTACAGAGAATAAATGGAGTCCACAATGAAAAAAAAAAATGCTGTTACCAGTGGGATGCTGCAAGGTTCAGTGCTGGGAACAGTCATCTCTAAAGGCTCTTTAAGCAATACTCTATAGGAAAGGAGGTGAAGAGCATTTATTTACAGGCACTGACTAAGACATACATGATAGTATCGGATAGAAAATATGATGAAGGATTTGTTGCTGATGTTGAAGTGGTCATATGTGACAGATAAGGTCCAGAGTAAAGAACAGCAAAGTAATATGCCTGGCAAAAGGAATTAGGAGGAAGAGAAGAATTTTCACTGTTTAGGAGTGCTGTACTAATAGCAACGTCAGTACAGGCTTTGGGATATTCTTGTCTGGTAACTAAAAATGGCAAGCAGTGTGAAATAAGGCAATAAGTAATACGAGTTTTGAGAAAATATTAGGGTGCTGTTAGATGAGAGAAAGAGAGTAAGGGAAAGAATGAGGAAAAAAGAAATGTATCATGTAAAAGTCATGACATTACTAAAAGAACCCTTTGTAGTTCCGGTCCTGCTATTCTCCCACCTTGCCATCAAACCCAGGATCCCTTAATTGCTTCTGCCAGGCTGCCCATGGTTTGACCCTAGCACTAGGTAGCTCCACTGACATTTTGGAGAGTTGACCTTTATGTTACATATTTACAACACCTCTGGAGTGATGAATCCCATAAGAGGATGCAGGACATGGCTCTGGGAGTCATCGTTCACACAGCTGCTGGCCAGCAGCCCCTAGTGCAGTCACCCCTTCCAGTGTGCTGGCATCATGCATTTCAGCTGGGAATGCAGTGAAATGAGGCTGGAAGGCATACCTGCCTTGGACCCTTAAAGCAGTCTGCCTCATAGACCTTCTACATACCCAGGCCTGATGATCATACTTACTTTGAGGGCTCAGTGATTTCTCCACACAGCATGCCCCCCCCCCCCCCCCGCCAGTAGACAAGCTCATCCTCTGTGCCTGCACCATCAAAGTACCCCAGATATTAACTGAACACAATCTCCTCTGCCATAGTCGGGGACTTATCCCTCTTTATCATTGGTGTAGTCTGGAACGCCCATTGCATTTCTGGAGTTAGTACCTTTACAAAAACCGCGGCATAGTTTTCTTTATCCAAAGTGCAGCATAATGTAATAGTAATGAAAGTGAGATATATAAACAGAGACGAAATGAATGCGTATGTACATCATCAAGGAAGTTGGGCTTCGGGGAGATGACAGAATGAGAGAAGTTGTTGACATCCTTAAAAGGGTAAATGAAGTCCTGGAGATCAGCACATTTCAGAAAAAGACTTGAATAGGGTGCATAGTCTGAATATGGTAGTTTGTTTGGTCTGTAGAGATAATGTAATTAATTAGTATGTAACAGAGAGGGCTGTGAATGTATGAAGCTGTCATCCTAAATATGCTTTAGAAGATTTCACTAATATAAAAACTTGATAAGACTCATAGAGAGGAGAAGGACTGAGTTAGCTATTAGCTGGGCATTAATGCTGAAAGGTTTGGTTCTAAGATGGCACATACTATCTGAGCCATGTGGTTGTTACCTGCTAGCATTCTGTGGTCTGTCTCTGAAAGTCACTGCTTGTGGTGAAGTAAGAGGTTAACATACTCGAAAAGTGTTGATTAAATAACATAGAGACATGCATATTGTAAATTGCCTCTTCTCACTGTACTATATTTTATGATTAGACTGAGGAATTTTTTTAAACAAAGAATCAGCAGAATATCTGCAGAAATGAGGCACATAGCCACCTCCTTGTTATTTTGTTAGAGAAGGCAGTGTAAACTTTAGCTAACCTCCAATCCAAACATTTGCATCCTACTATTTTCTTGTATTGAGCCTCTGTATTAGATTGTTCCACTGCCATCACTATCATATCGAACACACAGACACGGACAACTCTGTTGGGAAATGCAGGCGTGTTACAGATGTGGAAGTGTGGAATTCTGTGGTGATCATGGTGACAGAAAGAGCTGTCGCACGCCATCTTCACAAAACAAAGGTTTAGTGTTCATTCTTCATGTCAGCTGGCAGCTTGAATATGTCAGGGTCTCTATTCAAGAAAACATGTGCACGTCATGCTGATGAATGGGAAGATTCTGGAAAGTGATACATCAGCAGTCACGTAGTACGATTTATATGAATATGTCTGAGATCACTTTGGAGCATACATATTCTGGCATCTCAGAGAAGTAATAAAACTATATCAGTAATTCAACACAAGTATAAAAATCCATTAAAAGATATTATGCATCAGAATATGAGAAATATATTTTTCTTCTAAGAGCTTCTGTAGTAGTTTGTTTTAGTTTCATGAGTAACTGATGAATAGTACTTTGCATTCTTTCATAGCAGTTTGGAATTAGTTTTTACAGGTCAGAATTCCAATTTCTTGGTTTCTGGTCTGTTAGGAAGGTTGTACACTAAAAGAGCGATTTTTTTTGGCAAATTGTATAACCGGAAGTCCTTACATGTACACAACAGACAAACGGTGAGATAAGTGTAAATAAATTCCTATTCTGCTGGAATGATTGTGATAAATAAAAGAGTGTTGCTTATCACATCCTGTGATCTGAGTAACTGTATGCCTCAACATTATGTTTATATACATAGTTTCTACATCATATACTGATGTCAGCATCTCCTGTATCACCATCTATTTAGGCACACGGTTGCTATGACAACAGCCTTCACCTCTACAGAAAGTGCTTGTAACTGGGGCATTTTCATTCCATTCTGACAAGCATTCAGTTTGCAGTCACATTTGTTTAAAGCTTTATAGTTAAAAACAGGCAGTGAGCATTCCCAGCATTAATTTAAAAATGATAATATCAGAATAATGAAAGTGTCTGAAGCCTACTCATCAAAACAAAATGACCAGAGTGTGACACATACATTACCTTGTACTTCTGGATTAGATGTGTGGATCTTTTAAAGATATTATAACCAGAACAAGAAAAATAAAAATAAACATTGCAAGATAATAACGTCATATGCTCCAAAGATAAAAATAGTCATCACACAATAGGTGTAAAAAATGACACCAGACTTTGTGTTGAGTGAGACATGGCAGATTTTTTTAGAAGTGAAAGGTTTGCTAACATATTTTTCAGTTATGCTGCAACAGAATGAAAGACAGGTACAAGGATATTATTGCATTAGCGACAAATACTTGGCATCATGTAATGTGGTGAAACACATCATGTGATTCATTCACTAAGTCTTTAGGGTAGTAACCTGTCGTACAGCATACTCCTGTAATTGGATGATATACTTTCTCCAATGTGCAATAACATGATCAGGGAGTATATTATGTGCCAGTATATACACTGGTGAATGCAACAAGTCATGCCATATGTTTATATTAGTTGTAAAACTTTTCTAATCATGCCGAGCAGTTTTAATCTGTGAGTGAGGCTGCATTACAGCAGAAATCGTTGCATTTCTTGCATCAGGCCAAGCATTTCTAAATGAGATTTATAAAAACATAAAATACTGTGTTTAAGCTCAACTTCAGACCAAGAAATGAGACTGCAGGCAAATAGGTTGACATATGACTGAATAAACACACACACATTCATCAAACCACAAAGGGAATGTTTGCGGTGCTCGGGTGTGTTGTTCATTTCCATTTAGTTATACATGTTCTCAGCAAACTGTCACTTTCCAACTTGATCTTCAGCTGCACCCCCCCCCCCCCCACATGCACACATATGGACAACATAGGGTTTCCGGAATTGCTAAACAAACTTGGGCTGTGCCTAGAACAATGCCTGGATTTACCCAGTTTGTTCCAGAACTGTGCCACATGCCACACACCTTGTGCTTTGCTTGTAATGTTACGGTGCGTTACCTTAAATACTTCATGTAGCTGTACTGCTTCCATGTGGTTTTTGAAACCTCACTTGGCAATTTTACCACTGATTTAGCAATTTGTGGCATATCTGTAGAAATAATCTTCATGTGGTACACGTTTATAAATGCTGTGCAAAGCTTCTTGAAAACTGCTTCCATCTTTCCTCATGAAGTCAGATCTTTTGTTTTGCACAGGACACATTGCTACTGGTGTTTGATGAAACTGTTTTGCACATTTTTACAGATTCTTTAACAGTTACCTCCCAACATTTTAGGCAGCATTATAGCAGCATCTTTCTGTCCATCCATCCATCCATCCATCCATCCATCTATTCACAATCCCTTTCTCTCATTTTTGCACATGGAGTTTGGAGTGTCACATTTATGCATAAGTCTCCTGAAACCTATGCTATTCTTTCATGTAAGTTTCATATTACCTTCTGGTGCCTTATTAGAAATTACATGCACATTTATTCAAATACTGTGTGAACCATTAGTAATCATTTTCATCTGTTTATACAGTTGCTGCATTCATCATCATGCTCCATTTCTCCTCATGTTCCATGCAAACTGCTTGAGGTGTAAGCATGGTCTGAATGCCTTTTGCAGTGTGGCAGCATTCTTCCTTCGAAAGACTCTTAATGATACTTTAGCTTCATATCTGCCAATCATGTCTATCCTCATTGCCACAAATTCCATCTGCTACTCACTTTAACCAAGGTTGCTGATCCATGTATATGTGATGTGGTGGAGAAAGGTTAAGAGGGTACACAAGGTGCTATTGAAAAGCTTAGTACTTTTCTAAGAAACATCAGCATTTTATGTGGCAGAGCTTGTGCAGTGAAAATGTCCTTGATTATTGGGTAGCTGCATCATTACAGAACATGTGGGCAGTCTGTCTTTGCATGTAACTTTTCGGTTCCCATTCAGAAGCCTGAAACATCATAAGCCTGAAAATCAAAATCCTGAAACCAAAAGCCTGAAAATTCAGAATCCTGAAAACTCAAAATCCTGAAAGCCCAAAATCCTGAAAGCCCAAAATCCTGAAACTCAAAATCCTGAAAACACAAATAATGCTAATATGTCACTATAAAGACACTAATATCTACCAACTGACCCTAACCCTAACCCTAAGGTCCGTCACTATCGCACACTCACCTGACCCGCGCCCTAATCCTAACTCACTTAAACCGCCACTAACCCCAATATTTGTCACTATTGCATACATGCCTAACCTGCGCCCTAACCCTAACTCAATTAAACCGCCCCTAACCCTAACATAAAACCAACCGCACACTTACCTGACCCCAACGCATGACCTAACACCACAGGGCTAACAATAGCAAAGCCACAATGACATCAGTATGTCTATTTTGTGTTTTCAGGATTTTGAGTTTCAGGATTTTGGGCTTTCAGGATTTTGAGTTTTCAGGATTCTGAATTTTCAGGCTTTTGGTTTCAGGATTTTGATTTTCAGGCTTATGATGTTTCAGGCTTCTGAATGGGAACCAACTTTTCATGTTAACAGCAAGTACATTCACAAGTGCAGCTGTAAGAGGGAATAACTCATTAAACACAATAGAAAAGGGAATTAAAAGATAATAAAGGTGCAGGTAAAAATGCCTGCATCTTCCAAAAGTCCTAAATGAGAGAAATAATATATTGTGTCCAGGTGCAAAATTGTATTTATCTTCAGCACTTACTGATATGTCTGATTATTAAGATGCAGATCTGCTTATGATCTAGTCATCTTTATATCATTTTTTCTGAAGGTGCAATCTTGACTTTGCATATTTCTCTGAAGTATATGAGCATCTTTGTAGCCCCAACCCATATAAGGAGATAAGATGGAGGTAGTTTGATAAAACATACCGTGACAACACAGAACCATAAGACACTGCTGATGAGCTGCCTCTAGCTGTTTGTTTAGAAGGCTGCAGTGTTTTCCTGCTGGTCATTTCTCACCCTGTGCATTGTAGGATGACCAGTGGCCCTGCCACCTTCCTTGTCTACTTTAAGACAGACTGAAATGGTTATTCCTGGTGTATTTATAATTTTGTTGGTTGCAGTGATGCCCCGTCCACCATCCTCTATGTTTTCATTTAGATAGTGGTCCAGACACATTAATTTTCGTTCATATTCAGTCTAAGCTGTCATACAGTTTGACCATCCCTCTAAAGTTATCAAGATGACATTTTTATCTTAAATATTATTCATATTATTCATTACGAGGTATACCAATGATATGACTTTACTGTGAAAATAATTTAGTATTTTATCATCCCTTTTATCCCTAAGTTAAGTATTTCTCACTAATCGTGATATATTTCTGTGTTCTTTTTCTCTGATATCGAACCCTAAAGTTCCCTGCTAGCTGCCTACTAAAGCATAATTATTCAATCCAGAGCCAGCATATTGTGGAGATAAGAATTTATTATTTATTTGTACAATTCCTTCCCATTTTATGGTTTCTGAAGCATTTTGTTATGATGGTGTGTGTACATTCCTATATTAAGGCCTGACCTCTGCTGTCCCATCCACCATAGGTTTCACCAGAGGGTGCTGCTACATACAGACATACATACAGTGCCACTGTTCTCTCAGAGAATAGGAGAAATAGTTTCAGCCAGGCTCTGTGTCACAGGGATGGCTAGCCAAATGTGGGTCACATACATTCATGCGTATATACAGTATGTCCATGCCTTTGTTCAGTGGGTCATTCATTCATTTCATAGTTTCATGGGTTTCTAGTGGGGTAACAACCACCAGGGTCTTTACAAGACTATCAGAAATACATTCTTGCCTTTGTTCAGTCAGTCATTAATTCATTTCATAGGTTCATAGGTTTATACTAGACTAACAACCACCAGGGCCTTTACAAGCCTAGCAACCCTACCTAGTTTTGTTCTTGAGTTCCTTAGATACCTCTGTGGTGGGTTATGTTATTAAAGAGGTAAGGGTTATGTGTGTGTGGGGGGGGGTTGTTAGTTGGGGATTAATTTGCTTACTGCTGACCTCTATCCATCAGAGACATGGTGGCCAGACCGGGGGTGAATTTGCAATTTCCCATCGAATGATGAAGGTTTCTTTTGAATAAGGTCAGGGATGGACTCTGCTTCACATAAATGGAGAGCTTATTCCATAGTATGGGGATCCTTGAGACCCATATCAGTATCAGTCTGTCCAGTATGTTCTATTTATGTCGCAGGCAAAGTTCAGGTCCTTGGATCTAGTGTTTCTGGTGCTGTTTATTTTCGTGCAAGAGATCTATCACAGCAGGGTCTCAGGATGCCTTATATGCTAGGCATAGATTGCCTGTCAGTAACCTGTAGGAAACTGAGCACAGAGATAGGGCCTTAACGCAGTCTGTCTAAGACAGGATCTCTATACCCGGGATTCTGCTGGTGAGGAACACTGGAGTGCATTCCAGCTGTCGTAAGTGTCTGATTAGGTACATGCCAAAGGAGGCATTGTACTCAATGATGGGTCTGACAAGGGCTGAGTAGAGTGGTACTATAACTTACTTTGACCTGAATGCCATACCTTTCTGTATGAGTTGGGTGACATAGGATCATTTTCTTACCATCTTGGCTATGTGTTGGTCAAAGGACAGATTATTTTCTGAATATATGTTCCCAGATTCTCAGTTATTGAGACAACTTTTTGGGATGTTTTATCAATGGAGTATAAGACTGAGTGGGCAATTTCCCAAAAGGCACTATAATGAATTTCTTTGCATTGAGGTTTAATCCATGGCTTTGGCACCAGTCATTTGTTTGTGTTAGCCTCTCTTGTAAGATGTTGGTGTCATGGGGAGATTCTGTGATAGCTCCTAATTTACAGTCATCTCAAACATTGACATTAACCTTTACTTCTGAGAAGTCGTTGCCAAACAGGAGTATGCTCAACGTGGAGCCCTGGGGTACTGTGCCAGTGACCTGTCTCCTGGTGAAAGTGGTATCAACAGTCCTGACTTCTGTGTTCTACATGTGAGCCAACCAGCAATGCAGAGTTATTTAAGTTTTTATGCATACTTCTGAGAATTTGTCAATAGTACCTGAATGGGGTATTGTATTGTATTGAACATCCTGGCGAGGTCAATCAAGGCAGTATATATTATTTTCTTCTCATCCATAGCCTTGATGACCCTCTAGAAGAAGTCTACCAGGTTGAGTAGGCAAAATCTTTTTTGTGTTTGTTTACAAGAAACATCTTTATTGAGTTAATACTTATGATACAGGTAAGTATACATTTATATAAATAAAATGAATCATATTGATGTATTTTCAGTTGCAAACATTGTACATCACATATAATCTTCTATAGACTCATTGTCAATCGAACATTACATAGTAGCTCGTTCCGTTTCTGCCTTCCATTAAATCTTGCTCCTTCTCCAAAACATTTTTCTCCTGTATATCTCTCACAGTTCCCATTATTTTCTATGTAATTTGCTCCTACCATTATCTAAAGAGCTCAATTCCAGTTATTTTACCACTGTTACTATATTCAGTATTTTTAATATGGTTGGTTTAGACTTTGATTTCCATTTTCTAGTAATTGTTTTTTGGCAGTCACCAGAATTAAACTCAGCACAACCTTACTATGTCTAGACAATTCCATTTCTGTATCACAGCTCAAAAAATCATTTCCTTAGTTACACCAAGTTACTCAGGCAGTATTTCTGACAGAGTAGCATGTATGGCACTTTTAAAGTCTGCCACGTCATTACCCTTCCAAAAAAATATGTTCCCAATTACCTCTTTCTTCCCCATCACAATTCCAAACTTTGCAATGTACCTGAGGAAAACTTCTTTGGAGTCTCCTTGGGGTAGAACAATACTTATGCAAATACTTCCAAGTAAAAATCCTAAATCTTATAGACTTTGTTACATATTTGGGAGCCAGATATCTGTCCTCCCATTGTTTCTTTGTGAATTGCTTATCCAGTCTCCCTTCGTAATTCTTTCTAACCTCCTCCAATTGAATCCTGTAGTTATAAAGCAGTATTGTATACACCCTACTGATTATCCTTTTTAACAGCAGCTTCTGTTGTAGATTCTACTAAACATTCTACCAGTGCTGGTCTTTTACTTAGGATCTCCTTATTCCGTTCTCTTTGCCTAGACTTTGATATCAATCCTTGATAGGAAGGCAATCTCTAGCCTGCAGCCCAAATGTATTCTTGGCCTCTTCCCATTAGGTTACCTTTCCCCTCTCTAATGGTTTGCTTACAATACCTTGGTTCCTTTGCCAGGTTTTTCCAGTAAATTCCAGGCCCCCCCCCGCGCCTATTGTTATCATCCCTGTCGACAGAATCTCCTTTTTCCATTCTGTGTTGGTTTAGTTCTTAGAATACTTTCTGCTACTTGATGAATATAATATTCTGTATGGTTATTGTTATTCTCCTTAAAGATCTGCATCCAAAATCCTAGTGTCTTCATATTTTTCGAGCTTCCCCCATTTCATCGTAATCCCTTTCCACTTTGAATTATACCTTTCTGCCTGTGCTGTGTATAGGAGTCTTAACTGTGTAGCTCTGAAATTCCCCTTCAAATCAGGTAATCCCAAACCACCTTGTTCTATTGGAAGGATCAACTTATCCCATTTGACTTTTGTCCTCTTCTTCTCCCAGATAAAATCCTTCAATTCATTATTAATTGATATCCACAAATTCTCCTCTGGTTGATAAAATATGCCTGACCTCCGTATAAAACTAAACGGACTAAAAACATTTCCATTGCTTGTATCCTTTTATCTATATTCATAAAACAGAGCTTCCAGCTTATCTGTGTTTGTATTATCTTTTTTTTATTCTCTTCCCACATATCTTTAGTGGACATAACTGAATCCTTTTTAACCCATACTCCTAACTACTAAATTTTATCATGCCCTCATAAATATGGGTATAGTTGAAATAATTTGTGTGTGGGTACATAGTTTACAACTATTGTATTTGTTTTATCTTCTTTAACTTTGTATCCCAAAAACACCTGAAACCATCTCAGAATGTTCCACAACACTGAAGTGTTCTTTTCTGATTTTATCAGGTACAAAATATCATCTACAGATAAGGTCAACTTTTTTGATTACCGTAGCAGTGATCTTCTGAATTTCTGAATCCCTTATTTTCTTTGCCAATGGTTGTTATTATAATTTTATTTTATTTATTTATTTGCAGTTATTTAACCAGGATAGTCCATTGGGCCTGAAGAACCCGTTTTCAATGGAGTCCTGGGGAGAAAAGCTCCACATACAGATTACACAAAGGTTAATATACAAACATAGATTACATAGATTACATGAAGATTACGGAGGAGAGCAAGACTAAGATTAATATACACACATAAAATGATAAAATGCATGATGACTACAGAGGTAAAACCAACTGATCAAAATTGTTTCAATCAAAGTAATTTTTTTTTTTTTTTTTTTTTTTTCAGAAAGGAAAGGAGTTGCTGGATACTAGTAAGGAGTTGTATAAGAGAAGGAAACAAGTATTTGTTACCTGGGATCTGAACAGTGTTGAAGTAATTGTGATTTATGAGGGATGGGAGCAGGAGGATTCCCATATGGAAGTTAGATAAGAGTGGAGTAATTTTTTAAAGGATGGGAGGCTAGTAGTGGTACGAATGGGGGGGGAGTTCCATAGGCGTGCAAGAGAGTGCGACAGGAGGTATTGTCCTGGGGGGTGGAGGGGTCTGTACACTTCTATAAGGTTTTGATTGTTAGATCTGAGAAGCCTTTGTGTGTGGTACATTTTAAAGGTAGTGGAGAGAGAGGGACAGAGGGATGGCTGGAAAATGACTTTATGAGCATAGGTGAGCTGAGTGTAGGAGAGGTAGTTGGGAAGCTCAAGCCAGTTTAGTTTGTGAAGAGATTCACAGTGATGGGTTGATGATTTGCTGCTAGTAGCGAATCTGGCTATTTTATTGTAACAAGAGGACAGTTTGGTTTTGAGTGATGACTGTAGATTTGTTAGAAGAGGGGCTCCATAGAGAAGGGAGGGTAAGAGAAAAGAAGTAGAAAGAGTAAGTTTAGTAGTTGAGTTTTTGGTGTTTTTTTTTATGTTTAGTAGCAGATGGGAGTTGAATTTGAGCCTGTCATCTATTTGAACTCCTAGTAGTTTGGTTTCAGTTACCAGCTCAAGAGGTGTTGTATTTTGGCTGGTAATGGAGAATAAGTTTCGGTCGAAAGTCTTAGTTGTAGAAGAGGTAAAGATCATAAGTTTAGTTTTAGCAGCATTGAGTGCTAGATGGTTGTCTTTCATCCATTGTTCTGTGGTAGAGAACGCATCCTGAGTTAGTTTTAAGAGAGTTGGTATAGATGGGGCAGCACAGATGATTGTGGAATCATCTCCATATTGGATAATGTTTGCAAGAGGGATAGAGCGGTAAAAGTCATTAATGAAAATGTTGAAAAGGAGGGGGGCCAGTATTGAACCTTGTGGGACACCTGTGGGGGTGGTGAGGAAAGAGGAGGTGGCCTTTTTCCATATGACAGCTTGTTGCCTGTTTGAGAGATAGCTGGTGAACCATTTGAGGGAAGAGGGGGAGAGGTTTAGGTCAGTTAGTTTAGTAAGAAGTAGGTTATGAGAGATAGTGTCGAAGGCCTTAGAGATCGAGAAGGATGGTAGATACAGTGAGGCCAGAATCTCTAGCTTTATTCACAGTTTCAAGGAAGGAAAGGAGGGCAGTCATAGTGCTATGATGGGGTCTGAATCCGTGTTGGGTGGGGGTTAATAGATTATTGTCTAAGAGATGGGGGAGGAGTTGAAGGTGGATACATTTCTCTAGGATCTTAGAAATGGGAGAGAGAATGGCAATGGGATGGAAGTTGGAAATATTAGTATTATTTCCACCTTTGTGCAGGGGAATGATGTAAGCTTTTTTCCAGATTTCAGGAACAAGACCTTCCTGGATAGAGCGGTTGATTAGGATGCTGATAGGGAGGGCAATGGCTTCAGCAGCTATGCTGAGGAAGAATGAGGGAATGTTATCGGAGGCATTGGTGCATGGTTTTAGTTTCTGCAGGAGTTTTCTTATAGTAGAAGTGGGAATAGGTTTAATGAAAAATGGTGGGGGTTGAGAGTGTGAGGAATGGGAGAAAGGAGTTGGGAGGGGAGATGGGAGAGGAGAAGTGGAGGTAGGAGGCAGATTGTTATTTGAAAAAGAAAAGGTCAGTTTGGAAATAGAGTCAATGAAAAAAGAATTGAATTGGGTAGCAAGATCAGAGTCTTGTACATTTGGAGAGGGGTTAGGGTTTTCTGTAGTACCAGGTTTTAAGAGGGTAGCAATACCTCTCCAGAATTTTTGTGGATTGGTGTTATGGTTGCCTTGAAGTTGGACAAAGTAGTTTCGACGGTCTGCTGAGATAAGCTTTTTAACTGAGTTGCGAAGAGTTTTGTATTCATTAAGGTTAGATGTAGATTTGTTCCTCTGGAATTGTGTCCAGGCTTTATCTCTAAGTCGCATGGTGGCTAGAGTACTTTTAGTAATCCAGGGGGTGGCTTTCCTTTTTATTCTTTTGGTTATTAATGGAGCATAATACTAGCTCACTTTCAGCTAAACAAACATAAATCTATATATATAGCCTCTCTTTACATCCCCCCCCAGCCATTAACAAACTTTACAATAAGAGGAGAAAGCTATTACATGATAGAACAAAATCCATAAAAGGGAAGTCACCCCTGATCATTATTAGTAAAAAAATACGAGCACTCATAAAATCAACTAAGGCCAATTTTGAGAGAAAAATTGCCATGGATTCAAAGGAAAATCATAAGGCCTTTTTCAGCTATGTTAGGAACCTGGGTGGAAACTCCCAGATATGCTCAGAATTAGTCCAAAATGATACAAAAATCACTGAACCCACAGACATTGCCAACATACTGGCAGACAGGTTCAGTGCAAACTTCACCCCCCTCTCCCTCCCTAAAGGAGAGATAACTATCCCAGCCGAGTGTAGCCTCCCGAACATCTCAAATGCACAGGTGAAAGCTGCTCTCTCTAAAGCTAAAAACACAGCATCAATGGGACGGATGGTGTCCCCGGCTGTGTGCTACACGAGCTAAATGAGGAATTAAACCCGCACATAAGGCAGCTGTTTAATCTCAGCCTTACCACAGGATACGTGCCCAAGGAGTGGCGTCTGGCAACTCTGGTCCCACTCCACAAAGGCGCCTCTCGGACCCTGGTAATTACCGCCCCATAAGCTTAACAAGTCTAGTCTGCAAAGCTATGGAGAGGATCATAATGGAGCTCATAAACAAAGATATAGGGGACTTGCAGACATTGGACCCGACCCAGTTTGGCTTTGTCAAGGGAAGATCATGCCATTTGAACTTGGTCGACTTCTTGAAACAGTCACCAAGGCCATTGATGAGGAAAGGCAGTCCATACAGCCTACCTTGACCTTGCAAAGGCTTTCGACACAATACCCCACTCGGGTATTGTAGAAAAACTTACCAGCTTAAATGTAAACCCATATGTCACAAGATGGGTTGCAAACTGGCTTAAGGACAGAACCCACAGGGTTAGAGTTGCTGGCGCTGTGTCAGACTCCAAGCCGGTCACAAGTGGTGTCCCACAGGGCTCGGTCCTTGGCCCCTATTGTTTGGCATCTACTTCTCAGAAGTACAGGCCAACATGGGAGGACTTTGGCTGACAAAGTTTGCAGGCGACTGCAAACTGGCCATAGTGGAAAGTGTATCGGACATGGATATCCTTCAGAAGGGACTCACGGAAACAGATAGCTGGTGCCAGAGCCATGGCCTGAAGTTAAACGCCAAAAATGTATAGTCATACCCTTGGGAAAAGCAAGGTAACCCCAAGCTACCATATAGGTGGCAATCCACTAAGCACAGAAGAGGTTATCAGGGATCTGGGGACCCAGGTTGACAGTGGCCTTTCTTTTGACACTCACATTGCTAAAGTGGTTAGAAAGACCTTCTACATTGCCCACCTGATCATGAAGGGATTCACATCCAGATCTAGTGAGGTCATTGTTCCACTGTACTCTTCACTTATCAGACCAATGATCGAGTACAATGCCCCATTCGGGATGTATCTCACCCGACATCTGCAGCAATTGGAGAGACCCCAAAAGTTCCTCACCAAAAGGATAAAGGGACTCCAAAATCTGTCATATGCTGCCAGATTGAAGAAACTCCAGCTCTATTCAGTCGCATACCGTCTGCTCAGAGGTGACATGTGCCTGACATACAAGGCCATGTCCAACCCGGAATTAATGGACATGCTCCACCTCAAAAAATCCAAATCCACCATAACCACTAGAGCAAGCGACTTAAACCTTAGCACGGCTATAAATAGGACGTGCTGGAGGGATAGATTTATCACTCAGAGACTCCCTATGCTGTGGAATAAAATCCCGGTCCATGTGAGGCAGAGCACCTCGCTAACTCTGTTCAAGAGAAATCTAGACCTGTGGATGGGAGATCGTAGGTTTACCCCGGGAATCATATCTGTGTCACTGCTGGACAGAGGCACAACAAACTAATGGGCACAGTATTTTTTCATATAAGGGGTGGCGTAAGCCACAAAAATTTGGGCTAGGCTTATAAATGCCTTAGGGCAGATAGCCTAGTATAAACCTATGAACCTATGAACCTATGAATATTTAGGAGATGTAGGAAGGTTGTATTAAAGTGAGTTATTGCATTTGCAAATGGTAGAGTTTTTAAGGGATACCAGTTAATTGATTTAAGGGTGTCAGAGAAAGCCTCAGGGTTAAAGTTTCTATGACATCGGGTAGTTAAGTAAGTATGAGTAGCTAGTAAGGGAGAAGGAGAATGTCTTGTGAAGATGGGAAGGTGGTCACTGAGGGAGTCAGGGAGGGTTCCACTGTTGGGATAGTTGTGGGGGTGGGATACTAAAATCCAGTCTAAAATGCTGCCACTAGTGAAGTCTTTTGTTGGTCTAGTTATGGAGTTGATGAGTTGGGAGTAGTTGTATAGGTTGATGTTGAGGGGGTGAGTAGGGGACTGAATGAAAGACCAATTAATATTGGTGTCTCCCATGATTATAGTTTCATTACAGATGTTAGTTGATAGCCAGGAGAGGATTTATTCGAGTATTGGGACATTGTCTCCGGGGGGAATGTAAAGAGAGGCTATATATATAGATTTATGTTTGTTTAGCTGAAAGTGAGCTAGTATTACTTCTGCATTAGTGAACCTTGGTATGGTTTTATTGTAAGGTGTTATAGATAGGGAGGAGGAGTAGATTAGAGCCACACCACCACCTTTTTTTTGTTCTGTCTGCTCTCATGATAGAGTAATTGGGTGGTAATATCTCTTCATTTTTTACATTTGGTTTTAGCCAGGTTTCAGGTATAGCTAGGATGTCTGGTTTGTTATGGAGTAGCCAGGCATGGAGATTTGGAATTTTGTTAGCTAAACTTTGTGCATTAAGAGCTGCTAGTAGGATAGACTTATTGATTGAGGAGGAGGGGGTTGGGCCTGGGTTAGGGTGTATATCACCAGATAAAAGTATTGACGTTAGAAGTTGAGTTAAGTAGAGGAGGTATTTGGGTTGTTTCGATTGAGAGGTATAAGTAGATAGAGTAGTGGGAGGTATGGAGGGTAGAGTAGTTGATGAGGTTTTCAGAGGGGAGAGTAGTTTGAAATGAAGACATAGTTTATTGCTGAAGGGATACAGTTCAGGGGAGATTGAGCTGAAACACTTGGATTGTGAAGAATGGAGGGTGCAGGTTGTTCGTGAGAGAGGTGAGTAGGTGATGGGATGAGGTTGGGTAAGACAGTAGATATAGGTAAGGTTCAGGAGGAGTAGTAGTTGAATTGGGAAAGATGAGTATTTACCAAGCATGTTGGGGTATTGATAAGCAATGTAGAGGTATAGAGTAAGGAGGAGGGAGGGATATGAAGTGGTGGTTGTATGAAAGTGGGAGGAGAAGGAAGAGGAAGGGGTGGAGTTCTGAGGTTGGAGAGAATAGGAAGAGGGAGGGGTGGAGTTCTGAGGTTGGAGAGGAAGTAGGAGTGGTTAGATGGTATAAATCTAGATGCACTGGGGGTGGGTGGGAATTGGGGGTAGGGTAGGGGAGCGGAGTGAGCCCGCAGGGCGAACAGAGTGGGTAGAGACAAGGAATAGAAGTTAGAAATGAAAAACTATCAGCAAAGCAATTAGCTACAGATTAGAAAGGTAGGATCTGTGTGGAGAGGAACTGAGATGGTACAGGAGTCTACCGAAAAGGAGAGCCAGAGGGGTAAAGTACTGAAGGGGTACAAGGTGAGTGTGAAGAGGATCAGATCAAGGGCATAAGAAATTAGTTGAGATTACAGAGGGTAGAGCAGAGAGAGGCAGAGAAAGATGGATAGGATAAAAGTGCCACCTAGAGAGAAGAAACTGGTATTGTAGGTAAGTGAGTAAGGGAACAAACTGGTGTAGAACTGTGGTAGAAGAGATGTATAGTAAGAGAGAGTCTAGGAAAGTGGGGAGGTGGGTTGGCTGTTGGGTAGATAGAGAGGAGAGGCAAGGGGAAGCTGGCTGCTCAAGCTCACTGTGAACTTTGGAGCCCTGAAGCAAGTAGTAGACAGGGGTCTGATTTACAATGAGGACTTAGCCCATAACATACTTTCTTTCTTCCTTGTTAGAGGGTGCTGAGAATGGAAGCTGGAAGATGAGGTCCCTGGACTTTGGATAGGAGTCTTATCTCACCAGGTAGGTATTGGTTATAATAGAAGCAGGAGAAAGTTGAGCTGGGTATTTCTTTCTTCCTTGTTAGAGGGTGCTGAGAATGGAAGCTGGAAGATGAGGTCCCTGGACTTTGGATAGGAGTCTTATCTCACCAGGTAGGTATTGGTTATAATAGAAGCAGAAGAAAGTTGAGCTGGGTATTTCTTTCTTCCTTGTTAGAGGGTGCTGAGAATGGAAGCTGGAAGATGAGGTCCCTGGACTTTGGATAGGAGTCTTATCTCACCAGGTAGGTACTGGTTATAATAGAAGCAGGAGAATGTTGAGCTGGGTATTTCTTTCTTCCTTGTTAGAGGGTGCTGAGAATGGAAGCTGGAAGATGAGGTCCCTGGACTTTGGATAGGAGTCTTATCTCACCAGGTAGGTATTGGTTATAATAGAAGCAGGAGAAAGTTGATCTTGGTATTTCTTTCTTCCTTGTTAGAGGGTGCTGAGAATGGAAGCTGGAAGATGAGGTCCCTGGACTTTGGATAGGAGTCTTATCTCACCAGGTAGGTATTGGTTATAATAGAAGTAGGAGAAAGTTGAGCTGGGTATTTCTTTCTTCCTTGTTAGAGGGTGCTGAGAATGGAAGCTGGAAGATGAGGTCCCTGGACTTTGGATAGGAGTCTTATCTCACCAGGTAGGTATTGGTTATAATAGAAGCAGGAGAAAGTTGAGCTGGGTACAGGGGCAAAGATGCTACGGCAGAGCGATAGCAGCCAGATACTATGATAAGGAGAGCCAACAAAAAGATAACTGCAAATAACAAAGGGGAAGAGAACATCCCTGGCTGGTTCCTCTGTTCAAACAGAACCTGTCAGAGAAGATCCCCACTTTAATTTTTGTCTGGATCCCTCATACATCCTCCTAATTAACCTTATTATTATGTCAGGGAATGCAAATGCTCCCATTGCCCTACTCATAAAAATCCCAACTTACTCTATCGAATGATTTTACTGCATCAAGACCCACCAACAAGAGTGGCATTTTCTTACATTCTGCTTCCTTCTGGATCATCATTGTTCTATTAATGTTGTCAAATGTATGCCTCCCCTCCTTAACACCACACTGATCCATATTTATCAATTTTGGCATCACTGTTGCCATCTGGAAGGTTTTAGCCATTATAGACCATAAACACTATATAATCATGGTTTAGATATGAAGCTGGATCTGAAGGTCTTCACCATCTTTTGGTATCAGACCCACTACAGCTTTCTTCCAGGATGTTGGTGCTTCCCCTCCTTTTAAAGTACTGCTAAACAAAACCTTCCAGATGTTTATCACTTTCTTCCCTCCTAGATTCCAAACTTCCATAGGAATAACATGTATTCCTGAAGACTTTCCTGAAGATTGGTTATACATCACCATTTTTATCTCCTTTCCTCTCCTTCTATCCTGTTGATAACTGAAATTCATCAACCTCTAACCCGGCATATTTAGTTCTCCCCAAAACATTTCAATTTATACTTACCCTTGATTTCCGCATTTCTCTGATTTATACATATTTTCATAAAAGTTCTGAAATATTTCTAATTCCTTTACAGTATCTCTAGTTATTTTCCTTGTTATAGGCTCCCTCAACAACCCTTTTCTACTTTCTTTTGCCTGAGCCATTGTGCTAAAAGCTTTTGTGCTCTGGAGTTATTTTCAAAAACCAGTTACTTAACAGCAGCAGTCTTTCAAAAACTCATGCAGATTATCCAGGTAGTCCCTTATTTTCTCTTTAGCACTCTGCAATTGTGCTTCTTGTTCTGCGAGATTCCCCAATCCTGTAAAACTTTAATCTTTGTCAGTTCCTCTGAATAATTCGTGTTACTCTTAACCATATCTCTTTTTCTTTTATTTCTATCCTATTTTTAAACTCCACTTTCATTTTTTCCACTCTCTAGCTATATTTTCTACCTTCCCTAATAACTACCGAATAATTTCCATTACCCATTCCTTCAATCCCTCTCTGTTTAACAGATAGGTGGGGAAGTACCAGTGTGTTGTTTTTATTTCATTAACCCGTATTTTTTATTTTAATTATTATTGCAGCAGGGTCTAAGAATCCGCAGTAGTGCAGCGGTAGCGTTGTTGCCTCACAGCAAGAGGTTCTCCTGTTCGATTCTCAGCTAGTGTGCGAGGAGTGCCTTCTGTGTGGAGTCTGCATGTCCTTCCCGTGGGTCGAGTGGCATTCCGAAAGACATGCTTGAATGGGCATGCCTTCATTGAAGGTTGGGCATCGAGCTGGCAACTCAGCACCGTGAAAATCTACTGCCAATCATTAGCAGACCGGAGTTCCGCTGTGGCAACCCCTAACCGGAAAAAGCCGAAAGACAACAACATTGCAGCAGGATCTAAAATATCAAAACTTTCACTTAAATATATATGTTCCTGTGAAATATAATTTCTGTCTAGCGTAGCCCAGTTTTTGTACCTTGAGAAATAATATGTAAATTCTCTCCTAGCTCCTACTACTGAATTCACATCTTCCATGTGAAATATTCACATACCCAAGTTTTTTCCCAAATGTGCCTCCCCAGCATAGCTATTTGTACTCTGTATTTCTTAATTTATTTCACTACCTGTGAGATCTTTCATATTCAAAGATAATGTGGAAAGTGTTGCCATTATTATAAGAAGTTATTATACCCACCTGCTATGTATAGCAGTTTTTTAATGTCTAGTTTCAGCTTTTGTGTTATGTGCATGCACTAATACTTGGCAGGTTGGACTTTTATACCACTGTTTCTTGTCATATCAGTTTGAACCTATGTCACGTCTTAGAAGACATTGTGCTTTAATGAATCCCTCAAACACAGAAAACACCCCCCCAAGAACACCCCCATAACCTGCTAACTTGTACATCTTGAAATAATGTAAGTTCATTAAAAGTGTAATGTGTTATAAACCACACTTAAAACTCAAATTACAGTTTAGTCTGTACTTAAGTTCACTAGTAATAGAGATAGCCTCATTCAAACCAGGTGAATTGAATGATTCTAACCACAGCTGCCAAACCATGTCCCTATGCAGCAGCTGCTTCTGCCAGTCACCCCATATCTGTCAAACTGAATCTTTTCTAAAATGAAAAAAATTAAACATAACATTTCTACAAGAAATAGCATGTCTAGCAAGGGTGTTTCTATTACCTTTCTTACTAATACTGTAAAGATGCTGATAAATCTTTTTATTAAAAGCGTTATTAGTTTTTCCACCATAAAAAGACAGACATGAACAAATAAACCACCTTTCTATGATACAATTGTATCTGCCCTTGATCAGGCATCTCTCTAATTTAACAAATAATTCATCTCCAAGGTCTGAGGCAACATGGGAGCACTGATTACAGCAGCCACACTTAAATGTTTTGTACGAACCATTGTGACAAGTTTTTAATAGTCTTTCCAGTATTCTCTTAATGTTAGGTCTGTTCTTAAAAGTGAATACTGGGGGCTTTACAAAACAGGATTTAAAGTCATCCTCACTTTGCAAAATAGGGCAACTTTTGTGTAAAATGTTCTTGATATCTACAATGTCTAATGAAGAATGGAAAATCATGTTAGTATAGTAATAAGGACACAGTATTAGATAACTAGCACTGCTACCATCACTGCATGCAGTGTTACTAGAAACAGGACTATATAATCCCTTGACAATAATTGGGGCATATTTGTCAGATCTTTTGTGAAGTACCTGTGAGTTAAAACTGTCAACCAAGGTCTCTGGGTATCCATGTTCCAGAAACATACGTTTTAATTTCTTAAACTGATTCAAGCACTCAGTGTCATCTGACATCAGTCTAGATACTCTGATAAACTGACTTTTATCTACACCCTTCTTTTGATGAGTCAGATAACTACTTTTATAATGTAAAAATGTGTTACAAAAGGTGGGTTTTCTGAAAACAGAGGTTTCAGACCGGCCATTTGTTCCATTCTTAACTTCAATATCCAAAAAAATTGTTTTGTAACTATGAACATTGTGTGTAAACTTCAAAAATATAGAAGATGACTCTTAATTCTTCAATAATCTTATATAATTTGTCCATGATCCCAGACCATACCACAAATATGTCACCCAGACAGTGCAAATAACATTTGCAGTGTTCAAATAAACACAATTTGAAAACAACCTCAGTTTCCCACCTTACAGCACAGCATTGGCAAAAGTGGTTGTGGAGGATTAAGGATGGGGAATATGCCCTTTTCCCACTGTAGTGTGATCTCAGAATTGGTATACATAATTAGCAGGGGGCATATCTGTCAACTGTACAGATTTTAGCAGAATGTCCAGATTTTTGCCTCGTATCTTTGGTCTGTTTTTCATAAAAGTGTGCTTTTTTTCTGGAAAATCATTGGCTAATCATTGATGGTTGAAGTCAGAAAATAATGAGAGTCATTTGAATTTTAGACCTCATACACTTCAGCAAATTCACATCGATGCAAAATCTGTTGTTCTATTTTCTAAGCTTGTAAGAGCAATATTTTAAAAAGTATGCCTATTTTTGGGCCTTGTCCCCCATTATTTATGGCTGTGTCCAGATTTCTTGCTCTAAGAGGTTGAGAGGTATGGCAGAGGATGTGGGATGCAGGGCTGCTTGCCCCCTGCAAAAACATCTGTTTTGTTTGTTTTTCAATCCTTTGTGGATCAATAATTTTTGTAGTTGATGGGTGGCATTAGCTGATGTCTGAATCAATGACTTGTGTTGTCGATCAAAAGTTAGGCTCCCTCAATAAACCATATAACTCAAAATAAAAACAAATGCAAGGCATGCAATAGAGTAACTACAATAGCATCAAAGCCTAGATGAAATATATAATAATAATACATAGATTTACATGGGAATGAAAATAGAGATTTACAAATGATTTTGGGTGGATTAGGATTGAAAGGAAAGTGCTACAGAAACAATTAAACTTGTTAAAGTGGGTACAGTCAAAAATACCAACTGAAGAAGAAACTGCTCGGTTTGAAACTTTTTGGGTGCTCCAAAGTAAGTTTGGTTTGAGTCTCTGTTTAAATCTGGGAAGGCAAGTTACCATCCCTTAGTGATAGCGCTAAGGTATTCCATGTCTGAAGAACATCCAGGGACCTTGAAACTAGATCTAGAATTTTCCCTCCTTATTGGATGCAAGTGCTGGCTTATTGTTTGAAGCTGCATGCTTGTTTTCTGTAATGACTGTAAGTTTGTGAGGGCCTAGTATTTCTTCTGTTAGAGAAATTTTATTATAAAAAATACTGGTTGGTAATAGTGAGAGAAAGCCAATTAATTTTGTATAGGAATTGCAGTGATGTGCGGATGAGAGGGGATCTGCAGCAAGTTAGTTAATACAGTTATAGGTAGGGCATAACAGTGTTGTAGTAAAGCACTTTGGGGGCGAGTATATAATGGACTAGAAGCAGTCTAAAGTCTTTGATTAAATCTGGTTTAATTCTGTACATGCTGACAAGATTGCAGTAAGATTCTATGTCACTATTCTAATTATGGAACTTGAAGGACAGGTCACTGTCTACAAGAATCCCAAGGTACCATCACTAAACATGCTCAGTAGGTCCCCAGTTATACTAGATATGTATACAAGCCTAGCATATCTCAGAGTGGTTCCTATACAAGAATGCTGTTTGAAGAATACATCATTTTATTTATTTTCCTCATTGAGTATATCTTCAGTACTGGAATCTGTCTTTAATTGCATGGAAACCTTGTACTAATTAATTTGCCTTGTGAGTCAGCACAAACAGTGCATATGAACTCCCTTACCCAAGCTTCAGTGCTATTAGTCTCAGTGAATGATTACTGCTGTTCAAAAAAAAAAATCTCATAACTGAATGTGTTATAAACAGAAAGTGAAACAAAGGTTGTTCATTTGATTAATATATTCCCCTTTTCAGTAGTAAGCTCCATAATGTTACATGGCCTTTTATGCAACAGGTAATCATATTTTTGAAGTGTAATTGGTTGGTGGGTGTGCATTGGAATTTACACAAGTCGTTGTCAGTTCTATCCTTTACATAAGTGCAGTTAAGACACTTCAGAATATTCATTAGACAGATCTAATGTATGGCAATCATGGGATGGGATACCCTCAGCAAGGGCGTGGGTCTAACCCTACTCCTTCAGCCATGCAGTAAAACTTATTAATGTATACCCTGATGTGCCTCTTATATAAATGTGCCAGACTCAACAGAAATGATAAAAAAGTTACATATATTCTTTCTACATTCTAGATGACACATTAGTAATTGTTTTAGTGGAACATTTTCCAGTTACAACTGTTATGCACTCGGTGTGGTTTTAAAAACATTTTGTAATCATGCCATAGTGCAGTAAAACTACACCCTGCTTGCTCTGTATAAGTAACAGTAACATAAAACTGTGAACAACACACTGAAAACACATTTCATTTTTTGTGTGTTTATTTTCTTTTGATAGATATGCATCATATTGAATATTGTCAGACTTTGGTTTCTTGCATTATTATCCCTTGCCAGTTTGCATAAATGTCTGTCTCCTTTAGTTACACAGATAACAGCGTGCCACTGAATGCTTGTATACATTTGCATTTTTAGAAGGGTATGATTTTTATCCAGCCACTTAGCAAAGAGCACTTGACTAAATAATGCTTAACACTTTGCTGCTCATGGGTTGTAATAGTCAGTAGGTATTCATGAAAACTGATATCCTCAGTGAGAGCATATAACTTCATTTGTATATACTGTCATGTGTTGACAGATAATTTCAGAATGTCTAAGTAACTGCTTTTGACGGATGTTGTTAATTAACTTCCGGATTCCTTTCTGTTTGGCTCACAAACACATGGCTATATTTAAAAATAGTATAACATGTTGGTTCTTTTGTTGTTGTTTGTCTGCTATGGCATTTTTAAGACAGTAAGAAACACTTTCTTCTGCTTCTCATAATTACAGATGATCCAAAATTTTATCTTCAAATGAAAAGAAAAAAGCTTTTTCTGACAGCATTCATGCTAATAGTGCGAAGCTAACATGTATTTGATTTATGCATATTACATAACATCTTCCGTCTTCATTCATACTATACACAACTCTTAAGTGAAACACAGTTCATCTGTTTATGTGTGGCAGATTATAAATGCACTTTTTTAGTAGTCTAGATGGTCAAAGCTGTACTCTCTGGCTTAACATAGCTTCCTATTCAAAACCCTTGCATATTTGAATACAATTCACAGACTGTATGGATATATAGGAAATATGTTTTTCTTAAGATACGATAATAAACTGATGCCCTTGCTTTATGTCTGTGTCAAAGCTAAGAACACAACTTATGGTTCGTGCAGATTTAGGAATATTTTGTTTTATTCTTCCAGGATTTTTCTAACAAACAGCTAGCTAGTACACTGCTAAAATACTGAGTGTATGTATTTGCAATATTTGTGTATGTATATTACGTATGTATGGCTGCATACACATGTGTGTTTGTGTTTGGTGCTCTACCCTAGAATCCTAGTATGTATATATGTACTTGTGTTTCTTTTTCTGTATGCATGTATTTCTGGTCCGTGTTTTTAAAACATGTATTTTGCTTTGAGAGGACTTTTGTCTTGGGTGTAGTCAGTCATCTCCTGTGCTGATGAGGTGCCTATAATTTCCATCTCAGCACCTGCTTCCATGAGGTGCTGTGAGAGCCATATCCTTGTGATACATACTGACATCCCTTATGCCTACTTTATGGAGTCTGGTCACTGACAGATTATCCATCAGTCTTGTTCTTATGCCTGGCCAAATAATGGCATGTACCTGTCCAGGTATATAGCCCAAAAATATCAAAATGTTTATGGATAACAGATCAGGGCAATGGACTGGTGGTGATGTTTGCTTTTTATTAGTGTGAATATACAGGTTGTTTAATCAGAAAAAGTGCACCTTTAGATGATGATGATCCAAACTGATTGAACGTTCTTGTGGGTAATTACACCAAAATGAGGATTGGGGAGTAGTCTAATTATGTCCGCCCCATCTATCTGCCTCATTCCTTACCAGCTAGTACCTACCTTGGGCTGTCAAACCATCATTTCATCCAGCTGGCTGATTTTAATATATACTGGTTGGTCAGTAAACAGAAAAAAATCAGGAGAACCACTAACCAAGTGAATAAGGTAAAAATACTGGCTACGCCAAATCTTACTGCAGGTGAAACTAGCCTTTTAAAACAGTTTTTATTAGTAAGTTGAATGAGCACTCATAATCAGAGGTCGCTTTCCAAGTGACTACTACCTTATATTAAAGCTAACTCTTAGAATAATAATCTGCTGTATTTAATCACCTAAAGTCTCCTGCTAAATCATAAAAAAAAGGCAAGAAGTCCTATTGTCAAGAGCAGACTTCAGCAGTCAAAAGAATCGACTGTTGTCACCCATCTCTAATGATATGAAATGTCATATAAGTGAGGATGAACTTCTCACTCTATTACAAATGCATTACTACCCCCCTTATGTCTTCAACTGAGTTTTCCCTAGACTTTCCTTTTACTTTAAGAAAATGTCCACTAAAACTATTTGGAAACATACAGAGCCAAAATGTAACCTCGCATATGCATTAGTTTCTCTCAGAATTAATGTAGCAATCATTGTCAAAACATGGGTCTATATCACCAGATTGAATGTTTAGGTTATCGAACAACTAAACATTGAACTGGTATTACCGAAAGCAAAAAAACGTGAATGGCCGATTTAACCCAGGGAAAGATTTCCCGTGGCCGTTAGCTGCATTTTGCCATTTTGTCTACTGTAGAGAGATCTCGGAGTTGGTATATTTTATAGGGGGGTGTGGGGGGTGAAGCCCCCCACTTTGTTAGGGTTTTTATTTTATTTTTTTTTTGTTTGTTTTTCATGGCCAACGGAAGTCTTTCCCTGTGCTGTTCGCAGTTTTTAGTTTCAATATTACCAGTATGATGTTTAGGTGTTCGATAACCTAAACATTCAGTCTGATAATATAGACCTCCACATCATTATACCTTTCAACTGTCTAGACTTTTGCTTCATATTTTGGTCTGTTTTTCATAAAATTGTGGTTTTCTGGCAAATCATTGAAGATTGAATTCAGAAATAATCACATACATTTAATCCTCAGACTTCATATGTTTCATAAAGTTCATACTAAAGCAAAACCTGTTATTCTATCACATTTCTAAGTTTCTAAGAGCAATGTTTAAAACTGGTCCTATTTTTGGACCTTTGTCCAGATTTCTAGCTCTAAGAGGTTTTAGAGGTATGCATATTGTGAGTCTATAACATGTCATGCTTGGAATAGTTCCCACTCTTTTTAAACTTCTGTAGTACTTCCTCTCTTGCAGGCAGCTAACCTCAGATCTCCACAAGACTTATCTTACAGTCACTATATCAACTCCTTGAAAAAACATCTATGCCCATGTCACACAATCATGTTGCTAAACGTGATCTTCTTTCACAAAAATAACATAATTTCAGGAAGAACCATTATATACTTACTGGAATTTATGAGATAGCAGACCTTATTTAAATTTTAGATATAAAATGGGATATTTGAGTCAATTGATCACAGTCTATCCACTAATCTTATAACTCAAGAAATCATGTTTTGGTACTGGTCCGATTATTTGGTTGATTAGCTTTCTAAATGGCAGTGCCTTCAGTGATGCCACAGGAAAGCATAGCACAGGAAAGGATACCTTCACTACATAAGTCTCACAATGATCGATCATTGGTCCCAGTTTGTTATACTTAGCTGTTATGGCCCTTCCATCCTGACATTCAGGTGACTATATATATATATATATATATATATATATATATATATATATATATAGATATAGATATATATATGCAGATGACTTGTGTAGAGATATAAACTAATCTGTTTTACTGGATTCATAATAACAAACACACAGTTTATTCTAAGAAAACTAAATCTGCATCATTTGGTACTACTCATAAAATAAACTGACACCAGTAAAATAGCTTATACACAAAAATTCTGCTGACGTGGTTAAGCGTTACCATAAATTAGGCAGATGATTCAACCTGAAACTATTATTGAAAATATGTTGTCAATTGTGGTAATGCAGAGTTGAAACAACTCATTTACAAGCTTGCAAACATTTTTCCATTCAAATCTAGGAAGGCCATAGTAAATTGAATTCTTAATACCTAAAACTAGGTGCCTGTCATTCAATTAATAGCACTGTTATCAAGTGTAGAACGACTGAAGAAAAGTAAGCAAAACAACTTTCACTGACAATGGGTTTTGATTTTTTTTCCACTGCTTTGCAACCTCAGAGAAGGTATATTTAATTTCATGGGGTGTCCCCCTGCATGACCTTGCCCCCCATGCAAAAAGAAAAATCTACCTCCAAGAATCATCAAAAGTTGTTTAGCTTGTTATTTTTTGATCATTCAGCACTTGATAAAGTTTCTGTCAATTGATTGACATGTATATGTAAAACTGAGTATACCTTAACAGTCATTACTCTAAACTCCTCCAGAAATACTTATACCCAGCAAACCATACCCTAAGCAGCTTTCTGCCTTCACCCAGGATGATGCCGCAATACAGACAAAAAAATGATTGATTTTGATAATTAGCTTAGCTTCTGGTGTCATTCCAGGGGGACCATTATCTGACAGCCTGGGAAGACATGGTTGACAGACCATGCTGCTTTGCCAGAGATGGCCTTTACCTGTCTCCTCAAGGCTTTTGGATACTGGCAGAGTTGCCTGCCTTCCCCATAGTGCCTTTTTTAGGCAATGTCAAAACAACAAACCTTTCTTTGTAAAAACAATCTACTAGAGACAAACTCAAGGTCATGCTGCTTAATGCTAGGAGCCTAAACAATAAACTGCACTCTCTGGAAGCACTCCGTAGCTTAGAAGATGCTGACATTTGTACAGTCACTGAGACATGGTTCATTGCTGCAGAAACCACCCCAGCAGTACTAGGCTACAATGCCTTTTACATATGCAGACCTCAAAACGAACGTGGAAGAACCAAAGGTGGAGGTGTATCCATTTTCATTAAATCCAAATAGACCTCAAGACTGGTAAAACAGTGCAACTCTCCTGAGCTACTCCAGGTTCAGATAACTATACGCAAAATACCCTACCATATTATCGCTAGCTACAGGTCCCCCCATGAATCAGAAGAACACTGCCTACCTGAATTTGCTGGATTCGCTCAGTATGCAGCCAACCATCTTGGTCATGGGAGATTTCAACTATCCTTCCATCGACTGGGCAACGTCACAAGAGCACAAACGTAATCACTCTGAAGTTCCTGCATTTTGTTAATTCAAGTGCCCTGTAACAGTTGGTCTGCGCCCCCACAAGGGACTCAAATGTCCTAGACCTAGTGCTTACCAACATGGAGGGCATCACTATACTACTCCCTATGTGTTCCCCTCCCTGCTAAGGTCAGACCATAAAACCATAATTCATTCTTGTTTAAAGTAAAGATCAGACCTGACACTCCCACAGGAACAAAAAAAATGAAACATTTCTCCAAAGCAAACTATGACTTACATAGCAATGGTTAAGAAGTTTCAAAGCCTGTGCTAACACAGCCAATGATGGCTGCTATGCAGACGAGTACAATAGCCACTTAAACAAATGTATTGACTCAGCTGTACCTAACAGGACTAAAACCAGGTTCTCCCTAAAGAAACAAGCCACCCTGGTGGACTGTAAGTATAAATAAGTTATATAACAAAAGAAAGAAATGGATATCTAAGAACAAGAGGGAACTTACTCAACAACTGACTCCCTTTAAGTGGTCTCTAAATAAGTTCTGAAAGACATGATTTGTTATAGTAGTCTGATTTTAAATTCTAATTTTCCCTTCTGTGTTCTCCTTTTGTTTCACTCCCTAAACCTACTGAATGGTCCCTTCCTTTGTTTTATTTTTTTCTTATAATTATTTTAGTTTATTTTTGTTAATGTAACTATTATAATGTTTAATTTTTCGTTTTTAGATTTAATTTATTGTTTATAATATTATATTGTATATTGGAAATAATAAAGTTGTGTATTGTTTTACCCCATTGTTTAAATATTATACCTTTACTGTTGTTTATTACATTAACAATGACTGAATTTTTATATGTTCATGTTTTCTATATAGAGATATAAAGTTTCATGATTTATTGAAGGTCTTATGATCAGTACTGAATTTCCAAAGTTTAAAGTAATATTTTCTGTGAATTATCTGTTGATATTATTTGAACAGTTCTATATAACTGTGTCTTTGGCCCAGGTTGAGCTGAAATGGGCCCCTGGATTCACACTTTTTTGCCTGTAGCCAAAGAAGCACACATGTTAACCATGGTGGACTTTTTTGTAAGGAAATTACCATCTGCTGCTAAGGATTTACATTTGGGAGGCTTTCTTAATGTTTTTTCAGTCTCACTAACAGTTATACCATTCCTTTTCCTGCCCTTTGTAAGTCCTCAGTGACCATCAAGTCACCTTCCAGCCTGCCTAATCAACACATCCAGAGTGGTGCAGTCCATTCATTCCTCCTAGGAGCAAGGGGTAAGTCACAGGAGTGGTTTCATAATTATTAAGGGTGTCAGTGATTACTGCTTTAAGGTCATACTACTTTCTCTGTGCATGCCTGAGGCATCTTAAGGGGTTAGCATGCAGTGGATATATGTGAGGGGCAGGTCGTATGCTTTTGCTAGCGATGTGCTCTCAGTCATCCATATGAAAACAGTATTCAGTGACCCCTAGTGTCTGCTAAAGATTCTACACTGAGTCTGCAGTCCTAGAGACACACCCACATCTATCCTCCAAGACAGAGGCCAGAGGACTCTGCCTTATTGTACTGCACTGTCTCTCTCCCTCCCAGACAGCTTTTCCAGCATTTGAGCTACTAACATAATCCAGGTCAGATGGGTCATAATCAGAGAAAGCTGTTTTAACATTTTTTTAATCTGACTTTTACTACTTTTTATCCGTGTAATATCATTTTTTATTAAAACAGGATATTCATAGATGTTTTTCTAGAATTTATTAATTCCATCAATTTTTCATAGTGTTACTATTTTTTATTTCACTTCCACCTCACTATCTGCTAGTCACCAATCCCCTCACAACCAGTCAGCCCATTCTTTCTGTCTGTCACTGGGGGTAGGGATTGTGGGAAGGGGGTAATCATTTAGGCAGCCATCAGAAGTAGTTCAAGATTTTTTCTTTCTTCTTTTTTAATTTTTTATGCTTTACCCAGCAATAACCCATGGATGGAGTATGCAGTCAGTGCCAATGTTGAACCACCCCTTACTTCCATAAGGAGCTGATGTCAGTAGGACTGCACAGCCCACAAACAGGAGGCAACACTCAGCTGATTGCCTGGAACTCACCATGGAGATAAAACCACATGTGTGTGACCCTGAACACATACCCCTCTCCACAAGATAAGCTTTACCATCAAGCTACTAAAATGCTACTTGAACTCAGGGTTACCTAAGCTATAGTCATGGCTTTATCCGTCTTCATAGGTTCATAGGATGATACTAGGCTATTGGCCCAGAGGCCCTTATAAGCCTAGCCAAGAATTTTCCCCATGTTCTCTCAAAGTTAGCACCTGTTTCCCCTATCCAGCAGGGACACAGGTGTGATCCCAGGGGTGTATTTTCTGTTTCCCATCCAGCCGTCCAGGATCCTCTGAAAGAGGGCTAGAGAGGTACTCTACTTGACATGGATAGGGAGTCTTTACCACAGATGGAGGAGTCTTTGTGATATAACTACTGTTGTTTTCCTTTGTAGCACCATATACAATTTATTTGGGTCATTAGTTAATTGCTCATTTTGTATTTATTTTACTTTATATTTTTCTGTATGCTTTCTTGAGTTTTTCTGCTTCTGGTGAAATTTTGAATTTGTTTTTAGAAATGCTACAGCACAGAGCTTGATAATATTGGGTGATGTAAACATTTTCAATTATCTATTCTCATTTCTACAGTGTTTTCGAAATTATATTCATCTTTCTAATTGCTTTGCAGTACTTTGTAATTAACATTTCTGTGGTGATAGTTTACTTCTTCATTTATTTTCCTTTACTTCTGTACACTTTCCAGCTAACATCTCATCTGCCTTTTAGTTCAGCCAAACAGTGTATTCTGTTGATGTTTCTTATATCATATTGATATCTCTTTAACAGTTTTCCTCACTGTGCACTATGTGTATTATGAAATGTTTAGCACGCCTTTCTGTAATTTCTTTCTGTCAGCTATGTTAATATCGCAATCCATTTCTATTAGATTAAGCAAGTCTTCCCTTAGGCTGCTCCGCATAGCTGAGGATTTCTTCTTTAATCATTACTTCTTGCTCTTTACCACTTTGCATAATCTTTTATTTTCAACCACTCTCATGACCGTGGGTCTGAACTTTAATTTTGTGGCATATCTTCAGGAAGTATGTTGAGTTTTGGCTTTTATGTCATTACTTAAGCATTTATACATACATACATACAAATATTTCAAGCACGGGCATTAATGCCCTTCTAGCTTGCCAATATACCAAAACACTTGTTCCCATAATAAGTATCCAAGGTGTTCTTAAAAATATCTAAACTAGTACTTGCTTTAATGTAATTTGGTAGTCTGTTCCATGCATCAGCTGCTCTTTCAGAGAACCAATTAGTACACTTCTCATTCCTACAGAATCTCCTACATATGTGTCTGATGATTCTCTAGTACTTTTTGTTAACCCCAAACATTCCCAGAAGTAGTTGTTTCTAAATGCCCTATATACCAGAATAGGATCTCCTCTTAGATATCTCTAAGAGACACTGTACAAGTTCAGATATTTTAGTCTTTCATAATAACTTAAATTTTCACATCCATGGATACCCTTAGTATATTTCTGTTGTACTCCTTCCAGTTTACTCATGCTTGCTTTCTTATAGGGTTTCCATATTGTTATCCCATGCTATAGTTTGGGTCTAATGTAACTAACAAACAATGACTTCATTATTTTTGATTTCCTAGACTTTATAAATCTTCTTTATACAACATATAGTTCTATAACTATCATTAACCAATTGGTTGATATGATTAGAAAAACTTATAGCTGAATCTACCCATATACCCAGGTCCTTAAATGAGTCTACAGTTTCAATCACTGTGTGCTATATTAAATATTCACCTTTCAGTTTATGCCTACAAAATATCATATGCTTTGTTTTTGATGTATTTATCAGCATTCTATTCTCATGTGCCCAAATAATCAATTTAGTCAAGTCATTTTGCAGACATGCCTTATCTGTAACACATGTAATCAGTTTACCCAATTTCAGGTCGTCTGCATATAGACTGTAGAACACCTCAGATGAAAAAGTTAGGTCTGAAAGATACAATTTATTGACTTATCATTTTAGGAAGCTGTTTGTATCTGAAGCTTTACACTGAAATCTTTATTTCTCATTTGATCTGTTACCTCAGTTTCAGTTTGGTACCTTTCTAAGCTACTAAACTGTTTCCACGACAGTGGCAGAGTCATAGCTACGTGTTGTGGCACTGTTGCAGCTCCATGATCTGGTACCCTCCCTCAACTTTAAGTTGAGGATGGAAAAAGGTTCTTCCTGATTTGGCATGGAAGATGTGAATTCAGTACTAGGAGTTTGGAGTGAATTTATATATTATTCCCCATGATACAAAAACTGGGCTAGGGTAGACAGAATTTGCATTTCAGAGAAACATGTGCATTTAATTAAATGTCTAGATATAAACTCAATAACTATTTCAGGTCATGCACCGATAGTAACTAAAATAAAAACACAGGATAATGAAATAAAAATGAGACACTGGCACTTTCCCACATATCTGTTGAAAAGAGAGGAATTTAAGGAATGGGTAGTGGAAATTATTCAGGAGCTTTTCCAGAGGATGTAAATTTCTTCTGAAAATATAGCTAGGGAGTGGGATAAAATTAAAGTGGAGTTTAAAAATAGGGTGGAAATAAAAGAAAGGGAGAAATGATTAAGAAGTAACAAGAATTATTTAGAAGGATTGAAAAATGTTAAAGTATTGCAAAATAGGGTGAATCTCACAGAACAAGAAGAGGTGCAACTACAGAATGCTAAACAGAAAATAAGGAATTGCCTCAATAATATGCATGAGTTGAGAAAGATTGCTGTTAAGCAACTGTTTTTGATAATAACTCTAGTAGAGTACAAAAACTTTTAGCACAATGACTCAGGCAACATAAAGTAGAAGGGGATGTCATCAAGCTTAGGGAGCCTATAACAAGGAAGTTAACAAGAGATCCCGAAGAGGTAATAGAAATATTTCAGAAATTCTATGAAAGTCTGTATAAAACAGAGAAATATGGAAATCAAAAAAGGTAATAATGGAAATGTTTATGGAAGAATTAAATATGCCAAGGTTAGAAGTAGATGAAGCTCAATTACTAACAGGATAGGAGAAGATCAGATAAAAATGGTGATGTATAACCAATCTACAGGAAAGTCCCTAGGAATAGTTGGTATTCCTTTGGAAGTTTGGAAGCTAGAAGGGAAAAAAACTGATAAAGATCTTGAAGGTTTTGTTTAACAGTAAGAAGAGGAGAAGCACCAACATCCTGCAAGAACATGGTTGTGGCTGTAATACCTAAAGAGTGTAAATACCCATCAGGTCCAGCTTCATATAGGCCCATTTCAATCCTAAACCATGATTATAAAGTATTTATGCCTTTAAAGGCTAAAAGAATGGCAAATGTGATTCCAAAATTGATAGATATGGATCAGTGTGCTTTTGTGGAGGGGAGACAAACATTTGACAACACCAACAGAGCATTGATGGTCTAGAGGGAAGCAAAATGTAATAAAATACCACTGTTGGTGGGTCTGGATACAAAGAAAGCATTTGACAGAGTAAATTGGGACTTTATGAGCAAGAGAATGGAAGCCTTTGCATTCCCTGATAAAATTATAAGGTTGATTAGGAGGATATATGAGGAAGCGGAGGTGAAAATTAAAGTGGGTGGGGTCCTCTCTGCTAATTTCTGCTTGAGCAAGGGAACCGGGCAGGGGTATCTCTTTCCTGTATGTTTTTTGCATTATATTTAGAACTATTGGCAAAGAAAATAAGGGGCTAAGAAATTCAAGGATATAATTGGTATGGTAGTCAAGAAATGCAGATGACATTATTTTATACCTGACAAAACAAGAAAAGGACATTACAGTGCAGTGGAACATTTTAAGACAGTTTCATATCTTTTCAGGATACAAAATGAATGAAGCTAAAACAAAGGCGGTAGTGGTAAATTATGTACCTACACAAGAATTGGTTCAGCAATATCCTTATATATGAGGACATGATAAAATGAAGTATTTAGGAGTATGGATTAAAAATGATACCAGTGACAGCTGAGGATATGTGGAAAGAGACTAAACAAAAGATAATACAAAAACTGAGAAATTGGAAACTCTTGTTATATGGATATGGATAGTAAGATACAAGAAGTTAATATGTTTTTAGTCTCTTTAGCTTTATACGCAGGTCAGGTATATTTTTATCAACCAGAGGAAAAGTTGTGGATAGCAATCAATAAAGACCTGAAGGAAGCTGATTCTTCCAACAGAACAAGGCAGATTGGGATTACCCAATTTGAAGGGGTATTTCAGAGATACACAGTTAATGCTCCTATACACAGCACAAGCAGAAACCTATAATTCAAAGTGGAAAGGGATGATGATGAAACCGTGGGGAAACTCAAGAAACAAGGAGAGACTGGGATTTTGGATGCAGATCCTTAAGGAAAATAACAATAACTACACAGAATATTATATTCATAAAGTAGCAGAAAAGTATTCCAAGTATTAAGCCAACACGGGAATGGAGAAAGGAGATTCTGCTTATATAGATGACTGCAATTAGGGATATAGACAGTAGGCAAGGGGGGCTGGAATTTATTGGAGAAAACTGGTAAAGGAACCAAGATATTGGGAGCATATAACTAGAAAGCAAAAGATGATAGAATGGGAAGACGCCAACAATTTGTTTGGACTGCAGGTTAGAGATTGCCTTCTCTATCAAGGACTGATATAGGATAGGCAAAGAGAAAGAAATAGGGGGGTCCTAAACAAAAGACCAGCACTGGTATAGTTTTTAGCAGAATCTAGAGCAGAAGCTCCCATTAAAAAAGGAATAATTAGTAGAACATGTAAATATTGCATGATAACTATAAGAATCAATCAGAGGAGGTTAGAAAGGGTTGAGAAGACAGATTGGACAAGCAATTCACAAAGAAACAATGGGGGGGTATTGTGTATGTCTCCCAAATATGCAACAAAATCTGTAAGATTTTGAATATTTGCTTGCTAGCAATACATAGATATTTTTATACCTCAGGTAGACTCCAGAGAATTATACCTCAAGTAGAGTCCAGAGAATTTTTCCTCAGGTAAATAGCAAATGTTGGAGGTATGATGAGAAAGAAAGAGTTAATTGGGAACAATTGGGAGTGTGATTAGTTGGCAGACTGTAAAGATTCTTTGCACATTACTCTGTCGGAGATGCTGGGTGGGCAAATTGGTGTAACTAGGGAAATTATTTTTCTGAACTTTGATACAGAATTGTAATTGCTTAGACATAGTAAGACTTTACTGAGCCTAATTATGATGACTGCCATAAAAGCAATTACTAGAAAATTGAAATCAGAGTCTAAACCAACTGTACTAGAAGTAGTGAATATAGTAAAAGAGATAAAACAACTGGAATTTGGAATTTGGATCTTTAAAAAAGGGTAAAAGCAAACTACATAGGAAAATGGGAATTGTGGGAGCAATACATTCAGGGGAGGAATGAGGTTTAAAAGAAGGCCGGACTTGAATGTGCTATGTAATGTTTGACTGACAATTATTGGATAGATTATAATTGTTGTATAATGTTTACAATTAGGATTATGTCAATATGGTTTGTGATGTAAAATGCTTGAAGCTGGGATTATGTCAATATGGTTTGTTTTCAGTTATATAAATTTATGACTGCCTGTGTCATAAGTGATAACTTAATAAAGATGTTTCTTGTTTAAAAAGGTTCTTCTTCCTTTGCTTCCTTGTAAACTGTACCAAACCACTTGTTACAAATGTAACTAAATGCTGGGAATGCACTAGCAAGCAATTGGTATCTGCCAGTCATGATCCTTGCCACCTTGTTCATGGGGCAGGTGCCACTCTTTGCCCAACCATGGCAATGCCTCTATACAATGCACTCCATTTTTGCTTACTTTCTCTCTCTTCCTTTTAAAAATTGCCGTTTTTGGGTGCTGTTGTATGTATAAATATTTAATAATCCTAGAAGCTGCAGTAGCCATATTGTTTAATGCATCTTTCTTTTTGCATATATAGTCTACCATATGACGTCTCTTTCTTTCCTGTTTTCATTCTTTTTTATGAATTTTAACTGATTCGTGTTTTTGTTCCTTCCTTTAAAGCACCATCTCTGTCTGGGTGAGACAGAACTTCTTTGTCTAGATATTGCTTTGTTTTTATTTGTTCTGTTAGTATTCTTGAAAGTATTATTATGTCATTTATGTAGCTGTTGATATTTTTTCCTAGCATAAGCATTCCTTTCTGTCTTTTTATTTATTTATTGTTCTTGCTAAATAATTCTGAGTTTGTCGTGTAATAGAAATACTGCATTATTTCTATTTTAATTCTCATTTATCTACTTCTTTGGTTCTAATAGTTCTAATCCTCTTGTTTGGTGGATCTTTTTTATTTTCTTTGTTCTGATTCTGTAAGTAACTGACTCATCCACATGGAGGTGGCTACCAAGGCTTGAGGATGAATTCTGTTCCAGTAACATTTCTCTTCCTTGTCTCCCTGATTTCAAGTCTCTGTCCATAGGAGCTCTTTGCTGTACATCAGATGACTTTTAACCAATCCGATCCTTTAACTCTATTAGCCAGTATAAGGAGTGCAGCAGTATAAAATGGCAGCTATGTCATGGGTGCAAGGAAGGTTATTTGCTAACTTGCTGTGAATGTTTTCCCTTTGGATTAATTTATTCATTCATTAATTTTCCAATACCCATTTTGCCCCATTCGGGATCCCAGTGTTGCCAGAGCCTATCTGCACTGTAGCAGGGATAAGGCATGGACCCAGTCCTGCGTAAGATGCCTGTCCATCTCAGAATTCACATGCATACATACACCTAAACATGCAGACAGACACACACACACACACACACACACACACACACACACACACACACACACACACACAAACACACACAAAGACACATGCTCACACAGAGCTATGGGCACTTTGAAAGACCACCGGTTTGAACAACTGGCATCTCTTTGGGATGTGGGATGAACCCCCCCCCCACACACACACACACACATGCACACAAATACAGAATATTATACCATGACCCCCCCCAAAACGTGCACGCTGATTGGCCAGCGTGCACATTGTAAATCGAATTATACTAATGGAAAAAGGTCCGGTCGCCCGGACTTTTTTCCATTAGTATAACTCTACTTTTAAACACTGTCTCGCTATGTTAAATGGGTTTAACATAGCGAGACAGCTTTAAAATAAGCAACGGAGATCTCCGTTGCTTATTTTAAACCTGTCTCGCTATGCTAAACCCATTTAATATAGCGAGACAGGTTTTAAAAAAAAAGCAACGGAGAAAGCAAGATCTCCGTTGCTTTTTATTGCTATGTTAAATGGGTTTAACATAGCGAGACAGTTAAAATAAGCAACGGACATCTCCGTTGCTTATTTTAAAACTGTCTCGCTATGTTAAACCCATTTAACATAGCAAATACAGTAAAAAAAAAAGCAACGGAGATCTTGCTTTCTCCGTTGCTTTTGCTCAACTCTGATGTACTGCGCGAGGCGCAGTACATCAAAACTGCCGTGGATGCCAGACATCTGCAGAAGGGCAGTAAACAGGCATTATACTATGCCATTATTTAAGAAAAGTAATAGTTTCTTTTCTTAAATAATGTCATATAATAGCAATAACCACTTCTGGGTGTGGGTAATGCTGTATTTACCACGGTTGGCTTTGTTTGGTCCTCGGGCCGCCTCGGGACCAAACCACGCCAACCGTGGGTAAATCCGGCATTACCCACACCCAGGCATGGGTTATTGCTATATTAATCAGTTGGCAGAGGGAACATGCAAACTCAAAACAGAAAGCCCACTAGGCAAATCAAGTAATAATAACTGCTGTTCCAGTGATTTTATTTGTTAGTGAAGGGGTCATTGCTGGGCCCACATTTCAGGGTAGTGCTACAGAAATACAACACACACACACACACACACACACACACACACACACACACACACACACATATATGTGTGTGTGTGTGTGTGTGTGTGTGTGTGTGTGTGTGTGTGAGAGAGAGAGAGAGAATTGTAAAAACCTGTCAACTAGTAAGGTTAAGATGCAGGAAAACCACAGTACCTGGAGAAACCCTGTGCTGCTGCATACAGACAGTGGGCACATATTACTGATGAACCCTAGACCCTAAAGATGTGCAGATGCATGATATACGTGTGTTTTAACATAATCATGTATACAAACAAAAATATTTAGATGTTAAAGTGTGAGTATGTCTGTATGTGTGTGTGTGTGTGTGTGTGTGTGTGTGTGTGTGTGTGTGTGTGTGTGTGTGTGTGTGTGTGTGTGTGTGTGTGTGTGTGTGTGTGAGAGAGAATTGTAAAAACCTGTCAACTAGTAAGGTTAAGAGGCAGGAAGACCACAGTACCTGGAGAAACCCTGTGCTGCTGCATACAAGCAGTGAGCACATATTACTGATGAACCCTAAACCCTAAAGATGTGCAGATACATGATATATGTGTGTTTTAACATAATCATGTATACAAACAAAAATATTTAGATGTTAAAGTGTGAGTATGTCTGTGTGTGTGTGTGTGTGTGTGTGTGTGTGTGTGTGTGTGTGTGTGTGTGTGTGTGTGTGTGTGTGTGTGTGTGTGTGTGTGTGTGTGTGTGTGGGTGTGGGTGTGTGTGTGTGTGTGTGTTGTATTCTTCAAACATAACTAGAGCAAAACAGGCTAAAATATTGAAGGCTAGTAGCCTAATACTATACCTGGAAAAAGACATGTCTTGCCTATTACCATGAATTAATTGATAAATATGGTAACTAATTAAAACATCTTCACAAAAACATATTTAGACATGGTATAGCCTTTATTACCTTAACCACTGTATTTTTCTTCCCTATTTTTTATTGCTGAGGATAGATGCTCTGAAAAAGAAAATAATTATGTTGAAGATTGTGTCTGTATCTTTTTGGCATCATGTTTCCTCTGCTACTACTGTCTGCTCAATCTCCCATTAACCCATCTATTCCATTTTCTCATGCCTTTTCTTGGTGGGCAGGGATTATGGCAAACTCCTGCCATAATCCTGGAAACAGGTGGGCCTTTCCTCTGGTCAGTGGCACACTGACTCAAGTCCACCAGCTATCATATGGCAGCCTGCCTCACAACTGTGGAATACGTAGTAGTGCCTACTGCAGTGCCCCTGGGTACAATCAAACCCCCCAAATAATTTTCTCTGGACCTGCAAACCAAAGCCACCAATTTCAAATCCTGTCTTGCCTTGCTTTTTCACCACCACTGCAGCTAATCTAACTTGTATCGTATGGATTTTAGTAATGGTCTCATCCCTCTATGCTACTGAACCAGGCCAATTTTTTTTCCTGTTTATGTTGCATTTTTGTATACCTGGGACTGTAATTCAGTGACTCTGACATCACAGTTATTCTGATTTTAGCAAACTCTGATGTTACATGGGGGGGGGGGGGGTTAGAATATCAAATGAATAAGCTGTACACCTAAATAAACTTGGAATGGATATCAATGGAAGATGCATATTAATGAAGATTACAAAATAGCAAGTATATGAAAAACGAGTACACAAGGTTAATATGAAATGGAGCTGTCTGTAATCATTATGTTTTTAAAGGTTTTTTCCTTTGCAGTATCAGTAGTTCTTTTTATACAGCACTAAACGCATTGTATTGTGCATCCCATCATCTGACAGAGACAGAACAGTAGCAAATATCTCTGATTTTTGTATAACCTGCTTTCACAGTCCTGAAATGCTTAGTGATATCTGTTCATTCATTTTTTTATTTTTTTAAACACCTTTTTTGAATTATCACTTATGATATAAGCACATTTACATTTCTATAAAAGTAATCAAACTGTATTAACAGGTTAAAATTAACAAACATTATGCTTCACATATATTGCTAACGTAAGCAACATTACATAAATTATTAAATTCATACCTCTTTTTTAAACAAGAAACATCTTTATTAAAACATCACCTACGACAAAAGCAATCATACATTTATATAAATAAAAACAAACCACACAGACGCAATCCTAGTTGCAAGCATTTTGCATCACAAACCATACTGACACACTTTCCAGTTGCAAACATTATACATCACTTATAATCTACTCAATCATTTTCAGTTTTATGTATGTCTGTATCTGTGTGGCTTTCAGAAGTAATTCCCTGCATCACAGCTACAGCAGTTGTTTATGGCTTATTTTGTGGAGCAGTGCAGTGAAGCTGGGGCACTTCTGTAAGAGGTAAGTCTAAGACTTAGTTATGTGACTCCTAACAAAATATTTATTAGTTAACTAGCAGAAAAGTTTGCAGCTTTGGGATATGTATGCAGGTTATTGTCAGAAATAAGGTAGCAATGACAATAATTGACTTCTGATGTGCATATATATTTTTTGTATGCTTTAGTTAATTAGGAGTCTTGTCTCTCAATTTTTGCGCAAGCTTTCAGGCATGTATAACTGCACCACGTTTCTTTATTAGAAGAACATCTGCAGCAGGATAAATGCAAATGAATAAAATATCGGTATGGTTTTCAGGACAATAAGTGTAATTACTAGCTCAGGTTTATTACTTTTCAGTACGGTACTCAGTAATAAAACAGTCGTGAGTGATAGGATAATGGCTCTACTGCACAGTGTACAGCACTGCTTAAAAGCCAGTGCCAAGTGCTGGAAGTTAGTGTGTTTGCTTTCCATCAGTGCACTCAATGGTAACCCTATGATAGTGGTATATGGGGGGACTGCTTTAGCTGCACAAAATGAAGCAACACTTGCCAGTGTAAAACTGCTCAAGGGTATTTTTTTTCCTTAAGGTCAGCCATTGTGCATAGTCACTTTTTTCTCTTTCAGCTTAACATCATGATTTTGTCTAGGGTATGCTACGCAGCTCACTGCGAAGGTGGCTACAATACACAGGAGCGCAACTAACTCTCTTTCACATTGGTAGTGATAATGTGAAATGTACAATTTTATAAGTTTGCAATTTTGTGTTTACCTATACAAATCAGTAGTATTCCAAATGCAATGTAGAGCGGTCCTTGACAATATTAAACTGAACCTAATGAGCTACAAAATTAGTCTCATAGTTTGAGTGCCATTTTAGTATTACACTGAATTCTGTATTGTTCCACAGTACAATACAGAACATTTCATCTCAGTGTTAAAGAGAATCTAAAGCACTACAGAATCAGTCATGCAACTTAAAGCACATCATACGTTCATAGGTTCATAGGTAGGTACTAAGCTATCAGCCCTAGGGCCTATACAAGCCCAGCCAAAAAGGTACCCTGGCTTTTGCCACCCAAGAAAATTATTTTCCTGTGCACTGTCGAGCAGAGCCACAGAAGTGATCCCTGGGGTGAATTTCCTATTTCCCATCCAATCATCAAGATTTTTCTTGAAGAGTGCTAAAAGGAGCTTTGTTTGATAAAGATAGGTAGTTTATTCCAGAGTATGGGAAGTCTCTGGGACAGGAATCTATCCCTCTGGCATGTTCTGTTTTTGTGGTGACAAGGTTTAGGTCCCTAGAGCGTGTAGCTCGGAGGGATTGGGATTTCTTTAAGTGGGGCATGTCCAACAGCTCTGGGTTTGACATAGCTTTGTATGTTAGGCAGAGATCACTTTTGAGTAGGCGATATGCGATGGAGTAAAGCTGGAGTTTTTTGAGACAGTCTGCGTAGGGCATCTGTTTGAGGCCAGTAATTCTCTTTGTGAGGTATTTCTGCGGCCTTTCCAGTTGTTGTAGATGTCTTGTGAGGTATATACCAAAAGGGGCATTGTACTCTATAATGGGTCTAATGAGTGATGAGTAGAGGGGAACAATGACCTCTTTTTTTCTGGATGAGAAACCTTTTGTGATGAGGTATGCCACGTAGAAGGATTTCCTGACTACTGTGGCGATGTGATTATCAAGGGAGAGACTATGTCCACCCATGTCCCAAGGTCTCTTATCACACTTTCAGTGCTAAGTATACTACCGTTTATGTTGTAGTTCATGGGTACAGAGTTTTTACCAAAGGGGATGACAATGCACTTTTTGGCATTGAGCTTGAGGCCATGGCTTTGACACCAGGCATCTGTTTCAGTGAGGCCCTTTTGTAGGTTGTCCACATCGTTAGGAGTTTCAATTGTGGCTCCTAGTTTGCAGTCATCTGCGAACTTCATTAGCCAAAGACCTTCTGTGTTAGCCTGTACTTCAGAGAAGTAGATACCAAACAGGAGAGGACCCAGGACTGAACCCTGTGGTACTCCACTTGTCAATGGTCTGAAGTCTGATTTGGAGTCTGCTACTTTCACAGTGTGGGTTCTGTCAGTGAGCCAGTTGGCAACTCATCTTGTGACATAGGGATTTATACCTAGTTTAGTGAGTTTATCTATAATTCCAGAGTGGGAGATGGTGTCGAAAGCCTTGGCAAGATCTAGATAGGCTGTGTGAACCCTCGTCTACGGCTTTGGTGACTGCTTCAAAGAAGTCTATCAGGTTTAGGAGAAAAGATCTGCGTTTTGCAAACCCAAACTGGGTGGAGTCCAGAGTTTGGAGATTACCAATGTATTTGTTTATAAGTTCCATGATGATACATTCCATGGCCTTGCAGACCAGGCTCGTCGGGCTAATGGGGCGGTAGCTCCCGGGTCCGTGGTGGCTCCACCCTTGTGGAGTGGGATAACCATCGCTGTGCGCCATTTAGTGGGCACAAAGCCTGAGGTGAGGCTATGATTGAACATGGTACTTAGGTGGGGTGCCAGTTCGTTCTGTAGTTCATGTAGAATGCAGCCTGGGATGTTGTCTGGTCCCATGGATGTTGTGTTCTTGGCTTTGGAGAGTGTGGTTTTCCCTGTGCAGCCGTGATTACAGGAAATGCATTCTTCCAGTATAGAGATGGGCCCTTTAGGGGGTGAGAGGGGGGTAAAATTAGCACTGAACCTATCTGCCAGGATGTTGGCAATATCAGTTGGGTCTGTATATTTATTGCCATTGTGCTGTAACTCAGAGCAGATCTGAGTGTTGCTATTGAGATTCTTGACATAGCTATAGAATGCTTTGTGGTTGTCTTTAAAGTCAGTGGCGATTTTGTTTTCGTAACTAGCTTTGGAGGATTTTATCAGGGATCGCAGCTTCTTACTGAGGCTGACCAGGGAGCCCCTCCACTCATGGGATTTTACTCGCTTTTGCAACAGTTTCTTCCTTCTGCTTTACAGTTTGTTTATGGCAGGGGACCACCAGATTGGCTTCATATTTTTGGAGGATAGCGTCTTGGTTCTGTTTGGGATAGCACGATCCATGCACTCGTGTAAGTGCTTATAAAGTGCAATTGTGTAGGAGTCAGTAGACGTAACTTTATTGTCCATCTGCATGAGTGTCATGTAGTTCACCACTTCTGTCTTAAGAAGCATGAAGTTGGCTTTGGAGAAATTTTTTACCGTGGTTTCCTTAATGGGGGTGGGGGCAGGATGTGGATATCTAGGGTGATTAGCTTATGGTCGGATCGGACCAATGAGGTGTTGACTTCAGGTGTGAAACACTGGTCACACATGTTGGTAATGACTAGGTCTAGGATATTGTTGCCTCTGGTGGGGGTGTGGATAAAATGATCCAGGGCACTGGAGTTTATGAATTCCAGAAAGCGTTGAGCGAATTAGTTGGTACATAAGTAGTTTTCCCAGTTAATGGGGGGGGGGTAGTTGAAATCGCCCATTATTGGGGTGTTTGGTTGAACCCTAATATTTTCCAGTACATCAAGAAAAAAGGAGTGGGAATCCTGGGGCATGGTGGGGGATCTGTAACAAACTACAATTTTAATTGTAGTTTTGCCCAGAGTTAGTTGCACTTGGATAACCTCGGATGCATTATGCTGAGCAGCTAGCCTGGAGGTGTGGATATCCTTAATGAATATGGACACACCTCCACCTTTCATGTTCCAGTCCAGGTTACATGGCCAAAAAGTGTGATATGAGTTATAGCCTAGTAGTGCAGGGGTGCTCTTTGGAGCCTTGAACCAGGTTTCAGTCACTGCACAGATATCGATATTCTCCATTTTAAGGAGTGCCTCGAGTGAGTGCATTTTGAGATTTAGACTTCTAACATTGAGTAGCATCACCCTCAGTTTTTGCTTGCCTGCTCCTGTTACGGTGGTGAATTTGTCATTTGAACCTTGCCTAAAAAAGAACCTTAGCCAGTATCCGGATTCCCAGGGGTGACAGGTGCAGGCCATCTCTGGCAAAGCATTGTGGTCTGTCGACCATGTCATCCCAGGCAGACAGATACTGGATCCCTTTAGAATGACACCAGAAGCTTAGCCAATTGTTGAAGTCAATCATTTGTCCTTGTACTGCGGTATCATTCTGGGTGATGGCAGAATGCTACTCAGGGCTAGGGTCTTACCTGCCTGGGCTACAAGATCAGAGAGCCTTTCATGTCTCTTTTCATGTAGTCCAGGGAGGTATGTCTCAGGTCGTTCACACCAACATGGACAATGACAGAGTCATATTTGTACTTGTGGAGTGACCTGAGTGCGTGGGTTATGTGGCAGATTCTGGCACCCGACAGGCAGCTGGCAGTAACCTTCTCCTTGTTTAGCCTGGTGAGTGGGACACCAGTGTGCCTGACTATAGAGTCACCTATGACTAGTGTGTTGGGTACGTTGTTTTGCCTTATTGGCTGTGGTTGAGTGGCACACTGAGTCTGTGGGCTATGTGTCATTTGGGTTGTGTTGGGGGGTGGAGGTTGCATACATTTCTGCTTTGGACATCTCTGTTGCTTGAGCAGATTATGTTTGAGCCTCCGTGAATGCTTTTGTGTTTCTATGTGTGGATTTTGGTGGTGTAGATTTAGTGAGGCTATGTGATGAGTGTGGTGTGGTGCACGTTTACCTTCTCCTCTTGACTGTCAAGTTCAGTCTTGGTTGGAGAGAGCTTTACCTCCAGTTTGGCTAGATAAGTGCATCTCTCACAGGTTGTAGTGTTGGTTGGTAGGAGGAGAGGGTTGTATGTGTACATGAGGCAATTGCTACATTGCCCCAAGATGCACAGATTCATCATATTGACAGGAGAGAACACTGGGAACTAACCTTTGGACATGCCTGAATAAAAAACTATTTTCCTCTAGATAAGTGAGGAAAGTGAGTACAAGAGCTGTTTTTCTCTAAGCAAGTGAGGAAAGTAAGTACCAAAACTGTTTTCCTATAGGTATGAGGAAGGTTGAGTGCTGTAGTAATTAGTAGCTTATTTGGTGCTTACAACAAGTTCTGAACAAGTGCTGATCACGAATAAGCAAATTCAAGGGCTAAAACTAAGAATCTATATCTGGACTAAACTAGTTACAGGAAAGGGGGGAAACAAGGGCAAATGTTGGCTTTTAAATCAGAAAGTTGATAGAGATGGAAAAACTGCCCAAACGGCCAATAACTACAATTTCTGGGCCAGAACTACTCCTTATGTGGTAGATAGGTTACCTAGTGCTTACCACTCCCACTGATAAGCTAGAAGGCTTCCCTCCAACACAGAAAGCTTGCGGGGCTCAGAAGCTTACATACAGTCATGGATACAGCAAATCTGAATCTGGACTACACTAGTTACAGGAAAGGTAGGAAACAGGCTTAGATTTTTTTTTAATACAGAAAAGTAGTTAAAACAGCAGTAAAAACAATTCAAATGCAGTGCAAGCTAGCACACTTGAGTATGTAGCAATGTTAGACCAAACAGTTTAAAAAATGCAATTAAATTAAAAATGACTAAAAACAAGTGCAGAAGGAGTCTTTTAGGTAGAATGAGGTAAAGAGATGGAACTGGGGTGAGTGTCCCAGATCAAATCTACAGTGGGGGCGGGCAACTGCAAAAGCCTCCAAATTTAAACAACAAGACAAGAAGGGAGGGTGGGTAGGGGAAAAACAACACCTTCAGCAGAGATCTGAAAAACTATACAGTGAAGCAAAAATAACAGTGCAGAACTCTGAAGTCAGCCAGCAATGATATAAAATTAGTCAAGCAATAATTAACAGTACACAACTCTAAAGTGCCAGAAAAATATACGTAGCTCTGCCACTCATGCCAGTATTAAAGTAAAGGAAATTCTATGGCAATGTTAATGTGAATGTTAAAGTGCTACATACCCTGTTTTACAGTGTAGGGCATTCCACGAAAAAGTCAGTCTAGTACTTTTCATGTCTTACAACATCCCTTGTCAGTTTCAAATTCAGTCCAGTACACTACAGAATCCGCCATCAAAGTAGCATGTCCTGTTGTAGTACTAACCACCCAATGTAGCATACCCCATGGCATTAATACGTTAACTGTAATATGCTGCACAGTCAGTAGATTAACCTAAGCTGTACCATGCCACTATTAAAGTGATTCTAGCGCTTTTAGACCTCACAACATACAGCATGCAGTGGCATTATTAAATCAATCCAAAAGTACTAAAGTCAGAAGCATATTCCACTGTTACAATAAATTCATGCTGTTCAGTTTCTCAGTGCACAGCATCCCATGGCCCTGTTACACTGACTACAACATGTTACAGAATCAGCAATGCAGATTACAGCATCCCATATCATACTAAACTGAATTCATTACTGTCACTCATGCACCTTCATTCAATATAGGACATATGCCTGCTGGAAACATTACTCTGAATCCAGTGTTCCTGATCTATGCCGTTTATATCATCTCATGGCTGTCCATAAGGGTTTGCCTTAGGTCAAGTGGTGCCCTAATCAAAAGGGCTCCACAGCGCCTCCCCCTACACCACCTGGTGCCCCCATCCTGGTCTATTTACACCATCCAGTTACTGGAAAAGTGCCCCTGCTAGAGCGGTGGCCTAGGTGGCCACCTAGTTGGCCTATGCCTAAGGCCGGCTATGTGTCCAGTGTACTACAAAATCAGCCATGCAGTCTAGGTGGTATTCAGCTGCATAGCATAGATCATCTCATGGGAGTATTGCACTTAATCAAGCTTACTGCAAAATTAACATTGCCGGCTATTATTCCTTGGGACACAGTTACACTGAATGTCATTATCTTTAACTGTACAATGTACAGCATACCATGGCAGCATTCAAAAGAATTGAATGCACAACAAAATCAGCCACACAAAATAGGGCACGCATTACAAAACAAAACTGAATTTAACAGTCTTCAGCCGAACAAAAAAGAGCATCCTTTGACGGTATTAAAGTGAGTCCATTGTGCTGCAGTTCTAGTCATACAAACAAGTATGAAAAGTTGCTGCCTAAATTTCTATTTGCCAACAGCCTTTTACTTTCTGCTTTTATTGATGGTGCTTATTTATCCATGAATGCTGCATGCATTTCTAGTACAAACCAATATTCAAAACTAGTGGCTGTAAAAACCACCTGCAGTAGGGAACTAAATCAAAATCAGCAAATAAACAGGGCTCACTTGTGAGAAAGGTTCCACAGACTGGAAGTGGCTGTGTTATGCATCCTAGCACAGATAACCACCACTATAGGTTAATTCAAGCCTATGGTTGTCAATCTGGGACAATTGCTCCTGTTAGGAGGGTTACATTTCATTATTTGAAAGTACATTTATAATATAAATGTAATAGGTTTTGGGGATTTCTAGAGGTGTGTTTGTTTTTTTGTTTGCGGATTTTCATTAAAACAAAAAAGTTTTGTAAAATGTGACATAGTTTTAAATAGATATGTCAAGAAACAACTGTATAAAAGATCAACCTGCCATACGTTATGCAGCAGAAAAGCTGAAACTAGACATTTAAAAAAGCTGCTATATATAAAAGGTGGGTATAATAACTTCTTATCACAGTGACACTTTAAATACTATTATTCATAGGTTCATAGGTAGTACTAAGCTATTGGCCCTAGGGCCTATATAAGCCTAGCCAAACGGTACCCTGGCTTTTGCCACCCAAGAAAATTATTTTCCTGTGCCCCTGTCAAGCAGAGCCACAGAAGTGATCCCCGGGGTGAATTTCCTATCTCCCATCCAATCAAGAGTTTTCTTGAAGAGTGCTAATGAGGAGCTTCGTTTGATATAGTTGGGTAGTTTGTTCCAGATTATGGGAAGTCTCTGAGACAGGAATCTAGCCCTCCAGCATGTTCTGTTTATTGTGGTGACAAGGTTTAGGTCCCTAGAGCGTGTAGCTTGGAGAGATTGGGATTTCTTTATGTGGAGCATGTCCAACAGCTCTGGGTTTGACATAGCTTTGTATTTTAGGCAGAGATCGCCTCTGAGTAGGTGATATGCGACAGAGTAAAGCTGGAGTTTTTTAAGATGGTCTGCGTAGGGCATTTGTTTGAGGCCGGTAATCCTCTTTGTGAGGTATTTCTGTGCCCTTTCCAGTTGTTGTAGATGTCTTGTGAGGTACATACCAAAAGGCGTCACAGATATATACAAAAAGTATAAAGTAGTGAACTATATTAAAAATACAGAATGCCAACAGCTATGCTACAGGAGATACATTTGGAAAGAACTGAGTATGTGAATTTGATAAAGAAAGGATTTCAGGATCGTTATTCAGTGGAATATTTGGGACAAAGAAAAGGGACAGTTTTTGTGTCTTTCGGCTTTTCCCGGTTAGCGGTCACCACAGTGGAACTCCGGTCTGCTAATGATTGGCAGTAGATTTTTATGTACTGGATTGCCGGGCCTAACGCACAACCTTCAATGAAGAAACACCCATTCACGCATGTCGCTACACAGAAGACGCTGTAACTGAGAATCGAACAGGCAATGTCTAATTGTGAGGCAACTATATTAATTGCTAGAAAAACTCCAATAGTGATAGAAGAGGGGAAAAAGATAATAATAATAGATTTGTAGTACTAAGGAGCTACTGGCAAGTGAGGCGGATTATGCTGGCATGTATTTATATTCCACCTAAACCTACTACAATATACAATAAGAAAAATTCTGGGAGAAATAATCAGCTTTCAGCAGGGAATATTACTTATATGTGGGGACTAGAATTTGATTTGTAACAGTAAGGATATATCTGGGAGGCTAAGAAGGGAAACTATAACAAAAGATGGTAGATTTTTAAAGAAACTTTGAAAATATTTGGTATGGAAAATGTGAATAGAGTAGTAGGAGTTTGGAGAAAATTTACATATTATTCCCCAAGGTACAGAAATTGAGCTAGGCTAGACAGACATTATTTTTTACAGGAATATGTGCATTTAATTGAAGACTTTATTATGTACCCAATAACTATTTCAGATCACACACCAATAAAAACTAAAAAAGTACAGGGTCATGAAATAAAAATGAGACACTGGTGCTTCCTCACCTACCTGTTTAAAGTAGAGGAATTTAAAGAATAAGTAGTGGAAACCATTCAGGAGTTATTAGAAAAGATAGAAATTTCTTCTAAAAATATAGTAGCTAGGACATGAGATAAAATTAAATTGGAGTTTAAAAATACGGTAGAAATAAAAGAAAAAGAGATATGGTTAAGAAGTAACAAGAATTATTTAGAAGGACTGAAAAAAGTTACAGTAATGCAGTATAGAGAAATCCCACAGAACAAGAAGAGGCACAGAAATGCTGCAGTTGTATTTTGTTTCTGTGGTTATAAAAAGGGCACAGAATATGTGCATACAGAATTCTGCAAAAGTTAAACTGACCATGGAAATGCTATTTAAGGAGAAGTACAACTAAAACTCTTGAAAGTTCTTCCAACTTATATAACTTGTATAACTACATTGAGCAGTACTGACAAGCTGTTATGTGTGTGTGTGTGTGTGTGTGTGTGTGTGTGTGTGTGTGTGTGTGTGTGTGTGTGTGTGTGTGTGTGTGTGTGTGTGTGTGTGTGTGTGTGTGTGAGTGTGTATATATATATATATATATATATATATATATATATATATATATATATATATATATATATATGTATACATACGTATATATGGATCTACTTTAAAACATCGCTTTATCACAAATGTTACATAAACACAACATTGAAAACCCAGTACATTGAGTTACACAACATCAGAAAACAGAGCCCAAAACACCATAAACCCATAACGTAGAGAATCACTACATCGACAATAGCGTGGTACAGAGCCAAATACTTTAAAAGTGAATGCACCACTTTAAGAGACATGGGGGATGGTACACACCACAGTTAGGCAACCTGTACCCTACCACAATATCACAAAAGGGTAGGGATATCTTAATAACTGATGGATTTATGTATAACCTGGAAAGAATGCTCTACTGCATAAAATATTGGTGCTGGAAGTATAAGCATGTTGATAAATGCAGAGATAGAGCAGTTACTGTCTCATTGATGGTGAAAAGCTGTGTAAATCAGCCACCCATACTCATACCAGTAATCCAGTAGAGGTGGAGAGGTACCTGATGTGCATCGAGCTTAAACAAAAGGATGTGTTATCTAGAGATTCATCATGCCTGATTGTGGATGATGCTGTGACACTGCCAGCCCAGCTATCTGGAATTTTGTAAATAATTGTGTCATTTGTGAATATTGATATGATTTATACAGAACTGTATGTGATGTGATGAGCTTCAAGAATGTAACCACAGCATACCCTGCTGGAACATAGAAGATTAACTTACAAAACTTTAAGAAAATAAGTTGAAATTAAGTGCTTTACAATGTGCTATAAAAGTTAATGCAGCAATGAGACAGGATGTCTAGAGCTAGAATTTTCTTTCTATTCTTTATTGCTTCCTAGCAGCTGCACATCTGAGAGATATGTATTTCTAACACAGAGATGTTAAGTTTCTGTTTAGCCTGGGAACTGAAGGCAAATGACAAAGAGTCATGTCATCCAACCTGACCCAGCAGTAATGTTTGATAGTAATTTAAGAACTCTCTCAGAGAAAGACTGTGCATTTTGTATCTTGTCTTGGACCTAGAAACATCCATCATCAGCAATTCTGCCTGTGTGTTGTCTGTAAGTAAGACTTAGGGCATAGTATCTCTCTTAGATATAGATAGGAATATAGTAAAGATTAGTTTAGATGTTTTGTGTATTTACTTGAGACTGTCCTGCAATGTTGTTTTAAAATATTTCCTGTGATTCCTGTGATTTGAACTCTGTAGTTATTGTGTTGATTGAGTATTGTCTTGTTCTTTTATTTATTATTAAATATATTTGTGAGACATATTTAAGCTCTTAGAGTAGTTGCATATGTATTTGTTTACACTATACAGGCCACTCCTAAATAGCCTTGCAAGTCTTGGTCACACTTACCATTTGGATAATAGTAACATTACACAGTAGGATCGGTCACCCTTTGTAATGGCCTTCTAGTAGCTGATAAGGAGGGGTTGGTGGCAGTGATAACTACCTTATAGTCTGGGCAGAAGGGGGCATAGCTAGGAACCTGTGCCAGCCTTCCCCAGGAGTTTCTGTGTGTTTGTATATAAATCAGAGCTCAAAGAGTGTGTGTGTGTGTGTGTGTGTGTGTGTGTGTGTGTGTGTGTGTGTGTGTGTGTGTGTGTGTGTGTGTGTGTGTGTCAGCTAGTTGGGCAGGGACAAGAAGCACTGGCTGGGCAGAGAGAGTCCTGGAGGTCTTAGCTTGACCCCTCAGCTGGGATCTTAACTCTATAGCTGTGCCAGTGAGGAGTCTTATTGGGGATCTAGAGAAAGAGGAAGAAACCAGCCCCCAGACTGATTGTGATCTCTGTGTGATCTTAAGGGAAATTGTACTTTACTATGTGTGCATTTGTTATCCTCCCATTGTGTACATCCCTCAGTGTTGCCAGTGGTGAGGATTGAGGCTCTTTGATTACTGACCCAGTGCAGGGGTGTCACAGATGTAATGGTATCCACATCCTTAGAGTATATCTCCAGTCTGCCTATCCACAAAGCCCTGTTACAGCAAGTGGGTAGGATATGTAGAAAGCAGAGTAGGCCCCAGGCATATCCAAACATAACATTGGAAACTGTAGAACTGACTAGATTCCCACTTAAGGAGGGTGTATTCATTGAGAAATGTGTCATAGATACAGCCTCTGACCTGACTGTATTGGTGTTCAGTACTGTCGGAAATTTGTTTGATCTCAGCTGTGCCACCATCTGGCTCATGGATGACATATTTTTCTTTAAGGGTAGCATATGCAGACAGTTATACAGCATACATGGGCTTGTGAAATATGGTGGGTACACCAAAATTGTGGTGTTAGTATACTGCCTAATGTCAATGAAGTCCTTAAAAATATATAACATAATATGGCACTGCGTGTTCCGTGTGCTTAGTGAATACCAGTTCAAAACCAGTGTCAGGTGTGTTATGTATGACTTCAAGATAGACACTATTAAGAGTTTGTGAATAAATATAAGTGCAGTAACATCCAAGGGCTGTTTCTTTCATTTTGGCCAGAATTTGTGGCAGAACATACAAGCTTTGGGTCTGTCTGCATTGTATAATAGCTCGCAAACATTCCAAGTGACAGTGAAGAGTTTAGTAGCACTATCATTCCTACAGGAGGAAGATGTTCTACTGGCATTCAGTGCCTTATGGGATGTATTTTGTGTAGAAGGAAAAGGTGTGCTAAAGTACTTCAGTGACTGTTTTTTACTGGGGAAGGTGAGGAAGTTCACTACAAGGAGTAACTGGAACATATCCAAATTAAATGCATTGTGCCTACCTAGGACACAAAATAGTATAGAAGCATGGCATAGGAGGGTGAAGTGCATTTTGGGCTCCAGAGCAACAAATCTGTCAGTGCTGGTGTCAGCACTAGTTAAAAAGTTCATAGGATGATACTAGGCTGTTGGTCCAGAGGCCTTTATAAGCCTAGCCAAGAATTTCACCCATGTTCCCCCAGAATCAGCACCTATTTCCCCTGTCCAACAGGGACACAGGTGGGATACCAAGGGTGTATTTTCTGTTTCCCATCCAAGCATCCAGGTTCCTCTTAAAGAGGACTAGAGAGGTACTCTGCTAGACATGGAGAGGGAGTCTATTTGACAGATGGTAGAGTCTTTGGGACAAAAATCTATCCCACCAACAAGTTCTATTAATGTCACAGACCAGGTTAAGGCCTTCCCTGCAGATTGCGGGAGTGGAATTTGACTAACAGATATGCAACAACTCCATCAAGGCTGGGTCTGAGATGGACTTGTATGCCAGACACAGGTCACCTCTGAGCAGTCTATACGAGATGGAGTACAGGACAGGGCCTTTAGCCTGTCTCTATAGAATAGGTATTTTAGACCATGGATTTTCCTGGTCAGGAACCTCTGTGGTCCCTCTGTGATCTCTCCAGCTGCTGCATGTGCTTGGCAAGGTACATGCCAAAGGGAGCATTGTATTTGATAATGGGTCTGATAAGGGAGGAGTACAGGGATGTTATGACCTCCTTGTTCTTGGATGAAATACCCTTATTTATGAAGTGAGCCATGTAGAAAGCCTTCTGTACAATGGAGTCAACATGGTGGTCAAAAGTCAGGTTGCTACCAATCTAGGTGCCCAAGTCCCTCACGACTGATTGTGTGCTTAGTACATTGCTATTAATGTGATAATTAGTGGGGACGCCATTTTCCCCAAAGGAGATAATGATGCATTTCTTGGCATTCAGTTTGTGTGAAAGAGCAGGATAGGGTGGAAGAACTGTGAATGTGCATGGCAGCAGGTTGTCCTCCATCCCAAAGAAATGGAGACTGCTTTTACAACACTCACAGCTTGAAGCTGTGTTACTGAACAAAGAGAGCTATAGTACAGTAAACTTTTTGAAGGCTCTTTGCAACCTTGTTGAAATTATAACGCATATACATCCAGGTGTTTTGGTGTGGACTGTCATATTTGCTTGATATTGGGTTGTCGGTGTTCCACTACTTGTTGTTTCACATTATGGATGCTCTTTACTTTACAGGATTTGTATGGAAGGTATGGTACAAACATTGTTTTTGCCACTACGGATGTTTTCTTTGTATATGGACTTTAGGGATGCCGTGATACATTTGCATTTGGGCTTTAATTAACTTGTATGGGACGTTTGTTATTTTTGTTGTATAGCAGAGTTGGGAGCAGTGGAGTGTAATGTCTGCCTTTGTGTATTTGAAGTTATGGGTTTACAATGTTTTGGTCTCTGTTTTCTGACGTTGCGTAACTCAATGTACTGGGTTTTCAGTGTTGTGCTTATGCTACATTGTGGTCTCAATGTTATATTACTCAACTTTGTGGTAAGGTGACATTTTAAAGTAAATATGTATATATGTATATATATATATATATATATATATATATATATATATATATATATATATATATATATACATGTACACACATGCACATATATATATATATATATATATATATATATATGTGTGTGTGTGTGTGTGTGTGTGTGTTTATATGGATCTACTTCACATGACTGCATGACTGAAAACTCAAAATACTGAAATTCATTTTACTGAGACCACAATATGTAATTTTCAAAACACTGAAAACTCATTTGACTGAGTATTATTATACTGAAAACTTACAATGCTGAATTTCAAAATACTGAATTTTAAGCCATAGACATGATGTGCATGTCCCTACACCTGTGACTTGCTTGTGATAAAAAAAATTGCTGTAACTTAAAAGTGCCAACTGTCAGAATACCAACAGTAGGGTACAAAGTAGCATTGTAGTGCTTCTAAATGTGAGTATGTCTCTTTACATTTTCATGGGAAGTATCTAAAGTAATATGGCGAATATTTCATGTGCTCCCAGCAATAGTGGCAGTGTGTATAGTACTGTAAGATAAATAAAAGGTATATGCCCTTTTCCATACTCTAGTGCAATCCCACAGTTAGTATATATAGTTGGGAGGTGTGGGTGGTGTAGTCCCCACCTAGTTTTGTTTTATATCATCCAGTTTCTGTTAAGAGGGTAAGTAGTTTTTAAGTTTTGGAAGGAGTTAGTTATTGGTGGTGTAAGTGTGCATGTCTATGGCTTAAAATTTTGAAATGCAGCACTGTAAGCTTTCGGTATAATGATAGTCAAATGAGTTTTCAGTATTTTGAAAATTAGGTATAGTGGTCTCAGTAAAATGAATTTCAGTAGTTTGAGTTTTCAGTCACATGAAGTAGAGCTATATATATATATATATATATATATATATATATATATATATATATATATACATACATATATATATATATATATATATATATATATATATATGTATGTGAGTCTACTGCTTTAGATCGAATACCACTTATTCAAAAAAGAGCAGTAGACCGCTCAGTTATGTGAAAGTGCACTTTCGCACAACTCGGTTCAACGAACCGATAAAACGATAAAAAAATAAAACAGAAAACACTTACATTACATTGAGTGGGGAGGCTGTGCCCCCCACTCCCCCTACTTAAATATACCAACTGTGAGATCACACTACAGTGGGGTATAGGTAAATTCCCTATTGCGCACTGTAGTCTGCCTCGGCACTTCAGTTTCCCTGAATGGTTCGTTGAACCATGCTTCACGGAAGTGCACTTTTGCATAACCGAGGATCATCTGTTTGTTTTCGAACAAGTAGATTTTCGGTCTTTTACAGTAAACCCATATATATATATATATATATATATATATATATATATATATATATGTCTGTGTGTGTGTGTGTGTGTATTCATTTGCCTGATTGTGTTTTATGCTCTAAACATTTTCAAGTATTTTATTAAAGTTTAACAATTAATTAACAAAATAACATTTAAAGTATATATCGAAATAGTTAATTTAACAAAAAACTAAAAAAGGAATATCAAAACACAGCAAAGATAACTGTTTACAAAGGTATTCACTGTATATCCAAAATTCTAAGTATTCATGTTATAGTCTTTGTTATTGGTAATTGATGATTGCTTATTTAGCAATTCTTTAATTTTATGCAGGTGTTATAAGAAGTGGTAATTCTATTTCTTCTCATCTTGAGTGTAAAAAGTTCCAGTTGACATACTTCAGTTGCAATACGTATAAATTATTTCAAATTAGGAGATAATTTGCTTTTCCAGTTCTTGGTGATCACTTTTCTTGCAATTAATAAAATACTCCAAAGAAGTGGGCAACTTATTTTTTTAACACAAGTAGGTATTGTGGTGTTAAATAAAATTAATGATTTAGTTAAATTAAGTTTATCATTAAATAGAGCTTGGAAAAAGGCATTAACATTATCCCAAAATGACTTAATGTTACAGTCAAAAAACATGTATCGCCAATCTGCCTTAATATTCATTTTATATCTCCAACATTCTACATTTTAACATTATTTCCATTCTTTGTGGAGTAATAAAAGTTTTATGCTTAAATTTCCAAGAGAATAATCTCCATTTTAATGAGAAATGTGTTTGTTTTGAAGGTAATAGCATAAACTATTTCTCTTCTTCTCTTGGATAGCAGTTGTTTATAGATTTGAAATAATCCCAGTAACTATCATTGTACTGTTTTGTAGTATTTTTAACCACTTTATAGATTTTAGATAAACGTCCTTCTTCAGATATATTCTGATGCATTAAACTAATTAAAAAATCAATACATTTAGGGACAGTATACTTTATTAGTGTTTGTACTGAGTAAATTGTGTTCTTTACTGAGTATCTACAATTTTAAATATCTAACTACATTTTCTTTCTTAAATTAAATGTTGCTGTTAAACATTCTACAGTTTGTATTTTTTCTTTCTTCATTAGCTAAATCCAGTATATCAGATTATGTTCCTTAAATGTAATCATTGTAGATGAATTAAATGTACATATGTTATTTTGAGTATATGCTGTAGGAAACAATAGGAAACATGCTTTATATTCTGGATTCTTATAAATACAATTCCTGAAGGTAGTTATTGTCATAGAGATATATGAAGAGTTAACTAATTGGTTTTGATTATCTAAGCTATAACCTTTTAATAACCAAAGTTATTTATTGTTTGTTGTTATATTTGATGTAAATATATCAGTTGATTGGATTGTAACCAAATACTTTCTTGTATTTCTTTCCATTTGGCATCGTAATTATTATTTAAGCAAAGAGAAATTGTTTAAATAATTGATGATAAAGAGCATAATTCTAAATCAGATAAGCCAGTACCCTCAGAAAACCAATTCCTAATATGATGGTATGAGCTATTCTAGATTTGTTGGGATACCAAAGAAATCTAAGAATTAAATAATTAAACTCTCTTATATTTTGTAGGAGGAAGGAGAGATAATGATCATATTATGTATAACATTTTAGTAAAATATTCATTTTAATTAACAAAAGTGTCTCTTTCATTGAAAATAGCTTATTCCCTTTATTAATAAGATTATTTACAATTGCTGAGTCATCACTTCATTTGTATTTATTATATTTTTAATATTTTCTGCTGACGTTATCCCTAAATATTTAACTCTGATCTTTCACAATGTATTTAGAAAATCTTTCTTCTGTATCATAAGTACTAGGATTTATAACTAAAATTTGTGTCTTATTCTCATTAAAAGTAAGTCCAGATTTTTTCTGAAACAATTCTACTACATTAAAGACTACATTTAAAGAATTTTTATTATCATTTAAAGTGAGAAGAATATCAACGAATAATAGTATTTTGAAAATCAAATTATTATTTATCTGGGTACCTTTTATATCTAATCTCGATCTTATAGAGTTTGCAACTAGTTCCATAACTAAAGCAAAGAGTAATGGTGACAAAAGGCATCCCTGTTTAGTTCCTTTAGTAATCAAAACTGATTCTGAAATATATGTACCCATCTTTATATATGCAGGGAATTTTCATATGAGATTTATTTGTGTTTAGTTATTTAGTTGTCGGAAACTATTTGAGAAATTAAATTCCTCCCAGACTAAGAAAATGTATTTCCAGTAACTGAATCAAAAGCACTATTAATGTCTAAACTTAGTAATGTTAAATTATATTTTGTATTATTTGCATAATCAATCATAGTTAGTATTCTATTAATATTATCATAAGTATTTCTATTTCTTATGAATCCAGTTTGATCATTGTTAATCAAATGTGGAAGAAATTGTTGAATTGTAGAAGTATGTATATTCATATATATTTTCTAATCAGTATTTAACAGTAAGAATGGTCTATAAGAAGAACACTCTGTTGGGTTTTTATCAACCTTTAAAATTGGAGAAACAAGAGTGTATTTTCATGACAGTGGAACCTTTGTTAAATCATTGACTAATAAAAGAAACTTTGAGCAGAATATTTAAAGCTTGCTTCTTTAGGCATAAGCTTATAAAGTTCTGATATTATTCCATCAGTTCTAGGAGCTTTATTAGATTTTAGTTTGTTAATTTGATTTTTAAGTTCACACATTAATATAGGTTTATCTATTAATTTCAGTTGGTCTTCAGTCAATTTATTTTAGTATATTTTTCTAATGAAAGTTTTAATTACTTCTTGTGAATCCATTGTTGGGTTATATTGATTAGTTTTTTTAATAAGTTCTGAATACTCTTAAAATGTCTTCTATTTCTGTAACTTTTTTGTCATCAATAGAATATAATTCTTTAATGTGATTAGATTTAATAAACATTTTTGTTCTGGAAGCTAACTTATGCATGGATTTTGGATTTATAGAGTAATGAATTTACTCTTTCCAAATTTATCATAGTTTTATGATTTAATATTTCTAAATATTTACTTTGTAGTATATTAATTTCTTTTGTCAGATTATCATTTTCTTTTTGATTAGTTTTAAGCTATCGATTTTTTCTTGTAGAGCTATAAAATCTTTATCCCATTTTTTAGAACATACCAGTTCATAATTTTACCATTTAAATATACTTTTAAAGCATCACATATATAGATCCCAGATATATTCTCTGTATAATTAATTTCAACAGAGGTTTGAACTTTTTTATGGAAGAACTCTTTAAAATCCTTAAATTTAGTTATGTAAGCTGGCAACCTTTTAATTGGAATACTATTATTAGTATTTAATATAAGTTCAAAAGTTTAGGCATTGTGATCAGAAAGTGGGCATTATACTACTTTTTAGTGGCTAAATCATTAGAGACATGTAGTCTGTCCTTGCTTGTGTTCCATGTCTGTGTGAAAAATAGGTAAAAAAAAATTTGGGGTCCGAGAATTCATTAATATCTTTAACTTGAAATAAGTCTACGAAATTTATTAATGCATTTGCTGAAGCTGATATTTTTCATTTTCCAGTGGTATTAGAATCTTCTTCTTGCAAAATGCAATTAAAGTCTCCTGCCAAAGTAATACTACCTTTTGAGAATTGTATAATCTGATGTAATTGGTGCTTAGCTGTTTTAACACCTATGCCAGGTATCCAGTATACATTAATAGGGGTATATATATTTTTTTAATTTCCATTGTTACAGAACAGAACATACCTATATCACTATATCTATTTAATATATTAGGTGTAGGCAAATACTTTCTCCATAAAATAGCTACCGCCTCTTTTTTTCTGATTATATTGTGAACTGTTTAATACAGTGTAATATCTAGTGTTAAGTCTATTTATATCTTCTTGTAACAAATGGGTTTCTTGCAAAAATAATCTGGGAAGTAAATAACTTTAGAGATGTATTACAACTCTTGCAACCATTGTTTAAACCATTAATATTTATGGAAATGCACTTTAAATATGTCATCTAATAATTTTATTAAGATTGAAATTAATAACATTATAATTCTTAAATGTAGTATTAACAATGAACCACTCATAGTTATCCAGAACTGTGTATTTTTCATTCCATATCTAATAAATTTAGATTTGTAAATATGCATATGATAATGTTAGTAGACAACAATAAATAATAGAATATTGTATAAAAGAATTAAACATAAAATTATTTTATCTGTCACTCCTCTCAAAGAGTCTAATACTCTTAATTTGAATAGTGAATCTATCCAAACCATCCCACCCATCATCATCATGAGTAAATCTAATACCCCTCTAATATTTAGAAAAATTATATATCACTTATATAAATGTCACACTTTTAAAAACCCAATAAACAATTAACTTTTTCTCTTTAAAATAAAACCAAATTCTTTATTTATATTATCTAACACAAGTCACTTGTATATTAAAATAATCAAAACTAAATGAAATAGTGCATAACATTAGGTAATAAGCAATTATTAATTTTTCAGACTTTAACTTTTAGTTTTATACAAATCAGATATTTCTAAGTGATTCTAGATTACTGCCTTCATTGAATATCATCATTTCAATCACAACATATTAGAAGTTAGTTTAATTTATAAATCACAAATATATTAAAAAATGTGTGTGTGTGTGTGTGTGTGTGTGTGTGTGTGTGTGTGTGTGTGTGTGTGTGTGTGTGTGTGTGTGTGTGTGTGTGTGTGTGTACCTCTATATTTTATACCTCATACTGCCAAATTTTTTTGTATTGTTTTGTTACTTATTTGAAGACATTAGAGTTAAAAAATAGCATAAAAAAATGAAAGGTGTCAGTAATACATCAACAATAATGTTGTTTCATTAAGTTATTTTGTTATGCAAAATTAATGTCTGTCCTGTGTTCTTCATATTTAATATTTATATTTGTATTTTTTAACTAAAAGAACAACATATTATTGTAGAGCAAACGGTAAGTTATATCTGTTTACATATTACTAAATTCATTCCTAGCATTCTACTTCAGTAAAAGTTTTTGTGTGTAGTAAATAATATTAAAATAACAAAATACATATCATTATGCTTTGTCAAGTGCAAATTATGTGGCAATGAGCACTGATGAAATATTGGACTTATATTCATAGTTCAACTTTTATATTTTGTAATCAAGCTGTTTATGGAAAAAGTTTTTCACCTTAATACTGCAGTCTGGAAGATGTTGTCAGTCACATAAACTGTTTTGTTTAACATTTAAAAAGAATTATAGTCCATATGCAGTCCTTTTCTTAGTTTTATCATTGATATTCTCAACCATATTTTTCTTTGGTTATGTATTGCTTTTATTTTATCAACTGAGTTATTCTCACTAAGATTGTACTAAATCCCCAGGTCCAACTGAAACTCCTTCATGTCAACCAGAGATGATTTGATTTAAGACACTGAAAAAGTTCTCCTACTTTCTGTGTTTGTTTATTTTGCATGTTATGAGACTTTTACGTCTATCTGGTTTATTGCCAGCCCTTCCATTATCAACATCCCCTCCTCTATCACCACATAGCCTCCAAAGTGACTGTTAAGCATCCATCACCATCAAATAAATTATTCCATGTATGCAATGGGCCACTCCAAAATCATTATGCATCTTTATTGAAAAATGTCCATAGCAGCAGAGTCCAAGGATTCAACTTCAAATTATCTATTTTTTAAAGATACTTTGTGTAAACTAGTTGCTATTAAACTGCTTCATAGTTTCCTCTATTAACTCCACCCATTCATTTTTCCATGAACATTTCCATTTGCTAGAACTTTCCCTGAGAAACCGCATGTCCATCTCCTATTCAAAGTAGATCTGCAGTCTGCCAGCATATCAGACATCCACCAGACTCTCCCAACAAACCAATACAAGCAAAACAAACATATTCATTATATCATCTTTACCACCTTCCCATTCTCTTGGATATTCATCTGTAGTCACTTGGTTATTCTCAGACATCAACCCTTGCATTCTCCTTTCACATTGACAGCCCCACATGTGTCCCATTTGTATCATGCATTATGCTGAAACATAATTAAATATCTAAAGAAATTTAAGTTCGGAACTACAACTCATGTTACCATTCAATGATTTCAGCCTTCCTGTGACATCCATGGTCCATCATGAAACTACAAGCTTCCTTAGTACAAACCAAAGGTATATATGAAAAAATCCAGACAAACCCTACACATTTAAAGGGTATGCCTAGGAATGTCAACATTAAAAAAAAAAAAACGAGTTGCAGGACTGGTATATTGAATTAGAAATTAATAGTGAATGACTAAACAATTGCTTATTGAGGAAAATAAACTATGTCTTTAATTCTAAACAGTGCATTTGCCCTTTGACCCTTACGTCAAATGCAAATGTAACACTGATGCAGTGATAACTATAGAATACAAAAGCACAATTAAAATCTTAGCTACTGCTCAAGAAGCCTGAGATCTTAGTGGGAAAATTAAAGCAAGAGAAAAATTTCAAAAGCTTTAAGTATCGCCAAAATAAGTGCTTGAGCTCTTGACTCTCGAAACTAAGTAGAGCTGTTAACCTGAAATTGTTTAAAGAAAAAAAACATTTTTTTCCATGCACAGCATTTAGTCAGATATATCTGTCTATCACATTGTCCACAGTCATGACAAGCAATTATCAACAAATATGAACTACTTCTAAATAAGCATCTATAAGATACATACAATCACAAAACCGAGAAACAACAGAAATATCTAACATGTAAACATGAACAGCCACCACCAGCAATCTCTACCCCTGACCCACTACTGGAGAACCCAAAACCATCAAGTAGACTACTTTTTAACTACTAGACTCTACAGCACTAGTGTTATATATCTAAACTAAAACATTTATATAAACAAAAAAAAAATCATTAATTACATCTGTATATTTTCTAAAGATCCATTAAGTTAATAGTAAAAATGTAACATAAATTTGTAGAGAAATATATTTATTATTCATTTTATATGACAAATTAGATATAAAAGAAAAGATAAAATGAAATATAATTACTTTAGCGAAGATTGCATTCAGGCTTCCTATTTTGGATATAAGTATGTAAAAAAATTTAAAAAGTATGACGATTTTGTTATGCAAATAAGACTGTATACTAAGTTAACTTTTATTTTAGTTTTTTTTGCTTTTCATTTTCTAACGATTTCTTTCGACTTGTCTTTTAAGGAGCTGTTGTTCCAGTTCTTATTTTCCAATTTATCTATTATATGTTTTGACTTCAGAAATGTCATAGCATTGTCTAATTCATCAAAGATATTAGTCTCATCACGCAAAAACACTTTGGCTAGAAAAAAGCAAATGTAAATTAATATGCCTTTTTTTAAGCTCATTTATTAAAGGCAAAAAAACATTTCCTTTTAGACATCACAGCTGGAGAATAATCATTGTCAAACCTTATTATTTTATCTTCCAGTTTGATGGGAGACTTTATCCAGACAGTTTTAAGAATTAATTATTTGTCCTGTGATGAAAAAAATCTCACAATAGTTGATCTTGGTGGTGGATTGCTTTTAGAAGAAGATGTAACCAAGGACCTATGTGCTCTTTCAATGCCGTAGGACATAGCTTTGGGTAAGTCAAGAATTTTAGGGAGCCAAGATGTTACAAAGTTTGTCTTACTTTCCCCTTCAATATTTTCATGCAAACCAAAGATGCAGATGTCATTTCTCCGGGATCTGTTTTCAAGCTCATCTGTTTTGTTCATAAGTAATGGGTTTTGTTTCAGTAAGAGTTCAGTGTTATTTTCATCTTCATTTAATCTCCCTTCCATAACATTTAAGGCATCTTCTATTCCAGATATTTGTATTTTCTGTTGATTTAGAGGGCCTTCTATTTGTTCCATTTGTTTTGAACATTTTTCTTTAAAATTACCTGTCTTATCTATTTTGTCCATTTTTATAGAGAGTTCTTGAATGTTAGCAAGAACAGCTGAAAATTCCTTTTTAAGAAATAAATCCTGAGAGCCTGTTTTTGTGTGACTCATTCTGAATTTTAAGAAAATAGATTGACAGGAGAATAATGATGTATATAAAAAATTGATATTATCCTTCAGGGCAACTCAAAGTAGTTTTATTTAATTAAAAAAATCTAGTAGGTTAACTTATAAATATAGTTTTCTATCAAAAATGTAAATAGAATAGCAGAGCAGGGGAAATCTGCTGCTAGTCAGTCAGAATCCTGGCCTGCCCCCTATGCTCTAAACGTTGACACAGTAAGTTGAAGAAAAACATTGTTCAGTGTGGAATATGCAATAAGAAGTATAATTAAGGTAATATGTTACTAAAGTGAAGATAGAGGGAAAGTGCTTCCATACTGTGCGGTTTGATTAAGGCCTAATGGCCACCCTAGACTTTTGTATCTTTTCAAGTGTCCCACACTGTCTATCCTTCCTTGTCCTGTTGTGAATACTTTCCCTCTGGCATACAAAACATGAACCAAGTGGTTTATATCAATATTGCCCAGCTTTGTGTGTGAAAACATACCTCATACTGCATATAGTGAAGCATCAGAGGGGAGGATCAGGTCCACCTCCTGTATACTAACAGCACAATGACTAGCTGTTGCCTTGATGATGGTGAACAAATAGGCATTGCGATGGAGGGGATGTGAAGGTCAGCAGGCAAGGAAAAAGAAAAAAAAGACATGCTGTAGGTTGATTGGATACTCTAAATTCACCCTAGGCGTGAGTGGGTGCATGTGTGTGCCTTCTGTGGAAGGTTGGGTGCCGGGCTGGCAACTCGACACCATAAAACTCCACTGCCAATCATGATCAGACAAGTGATCCAATGTGGCAACCCCTAACTGGGAAAAGCCGAAAGAAGAAGACCATAATCAGGAGACTATTGAAAAATAGCTCATAAATAGAAATTATTAAAAGTAAAGCAAATTGACTGTAACACTTCTACTCATTTACATGCCACTCTTGTAAACAGATGTCAGGATCTTCCAATGTGCATTTTCCCTGAGTTATGTCTTATTTATAAGCAATGGCATTCTTAAATTCTTTGTCTTAAGTATGTAGTAGATGTCCATGCTCTGCAAGTAGCCTGGTTTGTTTTTTTCTAAGCTAATTTGTGAAATGTGTAATTCTGTCTATGAAATGCATTCAAGAAATGTACCTCCTTTGCTCTCAAGGTGAATCTTTTGGATCCATTTTGAAAACACATTAGCAGATAGTTACAATTAGAGATACAGTCATAACAGTTTTAGCATATGGTGCTTTAGCTGCACAGATGCAGCACAACTTGTGTAGAGAAAAAAAATGTGTGGGAGGATCAAGATATGCTTCATAGCTTTGAAAACTGTAACACAAATAGCAATGCCATGCAGACAGCAGGCATATGAGAAGTATACATCACATCAACAAACAGCTTTTAAAGCTGTGTCAGTCTGAAGTCTTTCAGCTTTTAAAGCTGTCAAAATGCAACTGGTGGTCTTCTGTGGTATGTGATTTGCAGCATGAGACTTTATCACAGGTGCATTACAAACTCTAACATGATGCCAAAAAGGGTTCATGACATTTTTTTTCGCTTTTGACAGTTTCATAGCATAATCAGCATGCTCCGTAAATTACAAATTTTACTGTGGGCTAGCTGATAAATAGTTATGAAGATCATTCTTTCTATATTATATGTCTCCCCAGAATGTGGATACTTCAGAGGTACTGAAGTGACAGGGATATTTTCCTGTATAACCTTTTTCTTATTCCCATCCAGTGTCATGATATTTACTGACACACTTCCAGATATACTTTGCTGCAGCTGCTTTTGAGTGAGTTCTTACTGGCAGCTCCTTCTTCTGCTGTATTTCTTGGTGCTGCTACCTGTATGTGACTAAATGATAAGAAGTAGGATTCAGAAGAAGGAGGATTCCTGTAATGGTCACACCTCCCTAGATTCTTCACCCCCACCTTTTACTTCTCCCATGCAGCTGCAGATATCTTGCATATGTTTCAACAAGGACACCAGCATCACAAAAAATAATACTGTAGCAAGCCCAGTAGGGTAGAAGGATGAAGCCCTGACTCTAGTCCAGATTATCCAGGTTTGACTAGCATCACAGGGTGATGGAAAGATTGAATGGAGTGGGATGGAAGTGAGCAGCTAATGCCAGCTTACCTATTGTGGGAGCAGGGAGGTGGCTGTGCTCAATGCATTGGTGTCATTTGCAAAAACACAGGTTATCATTTCACAACAATGAGGTTAAGAAGCCTATGCTGCAAAATGCTACTTACAAGGGGGTTGGCATATAGGGTAGTATGTGTGATCTGCAACTCTAGAGCTCATAAGCTACCACAGAGAAGGGTTAGGCAGGGAGGAACCTTATCCCTGATTTGTGCATGCTTGCTTTTCTGCCCATTTTACTCAACTCTCATGCCAGAGGAATGAGTGGGCTGTAGTCTTCTGCTACCACGAAACAAATGGCTCAGTTAAGCAGCTGAGACGGGAGGGTGAGGCTGTATGGTCAGCAGGGGTTTGGAGACTATAAAAAAAGCTTAGTACTGTAGCCATAATAACATGTTACCTAGCAGCCAGAGCAATGCTATAGCTATAGTAACAGGACATCTGGGCAGAACTACAAAGATATTTCCAGTCTGACAGATCAGTGGAGGTAGTTCATATTGACCATGAATCATCATAACTAGTGAGAATGGGTTCTGCAAAATCCAGAGCATGCTGTTTCCTTCCACAGAAGAAACTGACCTGAAATATGGAATTTTCAACTAGCTGTCAGCTTTGGGTGGTACATGCTGTGCAGTTTCTCATGTAATAGTGCTATTGCATAGCACCTATTTCTGCTTTCAGTCTGACCATTCAGGATTCTGTTATAGATGTTAGCCATCATCTTCCAAGGGACATCCTACTGTTAACCACCATCATGCTTTATGTAATTTACTCACCAGCATCACAGTTAAGATGCTGGAGTAGGGTAATCCAGTAGAGTAAGTCAGTAAGGCAATCCAAGGAACATATTTTCAGGCTGAGGTGAATCCCACAGGTAGAAGGTGAAGGTGACAGTTAGGAATGAGCAATTACCTGCAGCTTTTCAACAGCAGTAGTTTTTCATAGGAAAAATCAGTACATATAATAAGGTGATAAAATAATTGCACTGATGTAGCTCTATTAGAAATTATGTCAGAACCAATGTAGTGGTTATTATCATTTAGATGAACTCTGTGTGCAGCAACTTTGTGTTAAGCTCCTGAACACTTGGCGACAGATTCTATTGCAGAAACAATATTTGCATCTCTTTGCTGAACATTTGCATTTGAGCAGGTGTGTACAGGTAAAAACAAGGACAGAGCATAAGCATCTACTTCAGCAACTAGGATAAAAGGGACATGGCAGCAGGTCGTAGGCATGGATAGTAGAAGGTACCCCGATGTTTCCAGGGGACGAGGAATGCATAAAAAATGAAAGTAAACCTTTTTCTTTTTCCTGTCCTATCTATTAAAATGGTTTGCTAGTAAATAAGTTGTCAAATTAAAAAAAAAATGTGAATTTACAAGTATTTTTCTTTCTTTTTTCTGCATCCATTTAACTGTTTTTCACCTATATGTTTATTAGTATATTTTTGTAGATGTTAGTAGATGCTAAAGGCTTGTGGAGAAGACAAAGCCTCAGAAGTGCATTTCAATTAAAGACACTTTAAGAAAAGCTAGTTTTATTATGCATCAATATAACAGTAGCAGGTTTTAAAGCAGACAGTGTAATGTTGACTATAAAAGTAAGAACAATCCTCTGCTTTGTTTTTCTCACCTTGGAAACATTTATGTAGACAGGAGGAAACTGTAGCTACTTAAACTTAATTTAAGTACATAAAACCAGGTATCTCTGAGTCTTTCATTGTGTATGCATAAGCCAATGAGCTGATTTGTTGCCATTATTATCACTTTTTTACCATGAGGAAATTGGTTTATCTCCAATGATGTCTTTTTATAGGGCAACTTGTAAGTCAGACACATGCCGATGTATTTCTAGAAAGATGAAATTTATCTGCTCTCTATGGAGGCTGGCTTGGTGTCTTGAGTACATTCTAAGGGACCTGTGTGTCATTAGCCAGTGTGATGAAACATTATTTTCATGAAAAAGTTTTCAAATCTTCCATAATGCCTTGATAAAGAGTGCCGCAAATATTTTCATACAGATACTTCGGTGTTTTTGCCATAGGTTCTTAGGTGTGTACTAGGCTAATGGCCCTGGAGCCTTTACAAGCCTAGCCCTTAGGATTACCCTGGCATCATGCCACCAGACCTTAGTTCCCAGTGCCTCTGTCGAGTAGAGCCACTGGAGTGATCCCCGGGGTGAATTTTCTATTTCCCATCCACTCATCAAGATTTTTCTTGAAGAGGGCCAGCAAGGTGCTCTGTTTGACATGTATGGAAAGTCTATTACATAGCATGGGCAGTCTCTGGATTGTGAACCTGTCCCTCCAGCACATTCTGTTGATTGTGGTAATGAGGTTGAGGTCTCTGGAGTGTGTTGTGTGGAGGGATTTGGATTTCTTTAGATCTAGCATTTCTAACAGAGCTGGGTCAGACATGGCTTTCTAAGTCAAGCAGAGATCGCCTCTAAGTAGGCGATATGAGACAGAGAATAGTTGGAGTTTTTTGAGTCTGTCCATATAGGACAAGTGTTTAAGGCCTAGGGATCCTGTTTGTGAGGTACTTATGCGGCCTCTCCAGTTGTTGCAAGTCTCTAGTGAGGTATATCCCAAATGAGGCATTGTACACGATGATTGGCCTAATGAGGGAAGAGTAGAGGGAGACAATGACCTCTTTCTTCCTGGATGCAAAACCCTTAGTAATGAGATGTGCCATATAGAAGGACTTTCAGACCACAGTGGCAATGTGGTAGTCAAAAGAGAGGTTGCTTTCAACCCGTGTTCCCAGAGCTCTTATAACGCCTTCTGTGTTCAGTGGACTACCATTGATGTGTTAATTCATTGGAACTGGGCTTTTCCCAAAGGGGATGATGACACATTTTTTGGCATTGAGCTTAAGGCCATGGTTTTGACATCAGTCGTTGGTCTCAGTAAGGCCTTTCTGTAGGATGTCAACATCACTTGGGGAGTTAATAATGGCTCCCAACTTGCAATCGTCTGTGAACTTTGTCAGCCAGAGTCTCTTCCTGTTGGCCTCGACTTCTGAGAAGTAGATACCAAATAGGACATGACCCAGGACCAATCCCTGTGGGACTCCACTCGTGACTGGTCGGCAGTCTGAGTTGGAGTCAGCTACTTTCACAGTGTGGGTTCTATCTGTGAGCCAGTTTGCAACTCACCTAGTGATATGCCTAGCTTAGTGAGTTTTTCTATGATTCCTGAGAGGTGGATGGTATCAAAGGCCTTGGCCAGATCAAGGTAGGCTGTATGAACCACCTTGTCTTCATCCACAGCTCTGGTGACTGACTCAAAGAAGTCGACTAAGTTGAGCAGGCATGATCTACCCTTCACAAAACCAAACTGTGTGGGATCCAGAGTTTGGAGATTCCCTATATCCTTGTTTATTAGGTCCATGATGATGTGTTCCATAGCTTTGCATTTCAGACTTGTCAGGCTAACGGGGCGATAGTTCCCAGGGTCTATAGTCACTCCTCCTTTGTAGAGAGGGATGACTATAGCAGTGCACCATTCAGTAGGGACAAAGCCTGAGGTGAGGCTGTGATTGAACAGACCACACAGATGAGGTGCCATTTCACTCTGTAGTCCATGTAGAACACAGCCAGGGATATTGTCAGGTCCCATAGAAGCTGTATTTTTTTACCTTGGACAGTGGTATTTTAACCTGTGCCACATTAATACTCTGTGCCTGGCAATCTACTGATATTGTGATTGGTCCGGGGGGGGGGGGGGTAAAGTTGGCACTGAATCTGTCAGCCAGTATATTGACAATATCTGTTGGCTCGGTGTGGGAGGTACCATTGTGCAGTAGCTCAGACCAAATCTGGGTATTGCCTTGGAGATTCTTTACATAACTATAGAAGGCCTTGTGGCTGTCTTTACTATCTGCTGCAATTCTGTTTTCATAGCTAGCTTTATAGGATTTTATAAGGGCTCTCAATTTTTTGTTGAGGCTGATAAGGGAGTTTTTCCAGTCTTGGGACTTCACCTTATTCCGCATCAGTTTCCTCCTTCTGTTGTAGAGTTTGATTATGGCAGGGGACAACCAGATTGGCTTCCTTTTTTTTTGGACGAGAGCGTCTTGTTTCCATTGGGTATGGCAAGATCCATGCATTTGTGTACATATTCCTACAGTGCATTATTGTATGATTTGGCAGTCATGCAGCTATTCTCCATATGCATAGGTGCTGTGAAGTTAGCCACCTCTGTTTTTAGGAGCCCAAAGTTAGCTTTGGAGAAGTTTTTCATGGTGGTTACCTTTGCGGGGGGTGGGGGTGGGAAGGATGTGGATTTCCAAGATGATTACTTTGTTGTCAGCTCTAACCAGAGAGGAGTTGACTATTGGTGTAGAGCAATGGTGGCCCATGTTAGTAATGACCAGGTCAAGGATGTTGCTCCCTCTAGTGGGGGTAAGAATGAGCTGGTCCAGGGCATTGAAATTAATGAATTCCAGGAAACGTTGGGCAAGTGTATTTATACATGAGTAGTTTTCCCAGTTAATGGAGGGGTAGTTGAAATCGCCCAGTATGAGAGTATTAGGTTGGACCCTAATATTCCCCAGGGTGCTTAGGAATGTGGAATGTGAGTCTTGGGACATGGTTGGGGACCTATAACCTGAATCACTGTCTTACCCAATGTTAGCTGCACCTGAAGTATCTCTGATGCGTTATGTTGAGCTACTAGTCTGGAGGTGTGCGCATCCTTTATGAATATGGAAACACCATCGTCTTTGGAGCTTCGGTCCATGTTCTGGGGTTGAAAGGTGTGGAATGAGTTATAGCCTGGTAGTGCAGGGGTGCTTTCTGCTGCCCTGAACCAGGTTTCTGTTACAGCACAAATGTCGATGTTCTCGATTTTAAGGAGTGCTTTGAGTGAGTGCATTTTGAGATTTAGACTTCTAGCATTGAGCAGCATGACCCTCAGATTCGATTTGTAGCTGTTATGGTGGTAATTTAGTCTTTGGAACACTGCCTAAAAAGGCACTATGGGGTGGCAAGAGCTTTGTCCAGTATCCGGAAGCCCAGGGGTGACAGATGCAGGCAATCTTTGGCAAAACATTGAGGTCTGTCAATCATGTAATCCCAAGCAGACAGATACTGGATCCCCTTAGAGTGACACCAGAAGCTTAGCCAATTGTTGAAATCAATCATTCGATCATTTTCTGCTTGTACTGTGGTTTCATTCTGGGTGATGGTAGAATGCTGCTAAGGTCTAGGGTCATACCTACCTGGGCTACATAATCCAAAAGCTCCTCCATGTCTCTTTTCATGTAGTCCAGGGAGGTACGTCTCAGGTCATTCACACCCACATGTACAATGACAGAGTCATATATGTACCTGTTGTTGAGGGACCTGAGTGCGTGCATTATGTGGTGGATCCTGGCACATGACAGGCAGCTGACTTTCTACTTATTCAACCTAGTGAGTGGCACATCAGTGTGCCTCACTATCGAGTCACCTATGATTAGTGTGCTGGGCATGCTGTTTTACCTTAGAGGCTTTTGTCGAGTGGCACACTGTTTATGTGTCTCGTAATTAGTGTTGTGTTGTGGTGGTCAAGTGCATTTCTGCCTTGGAGTTATATGCTGTTTGTGTAGATTTTTATTGAGAGCTTCCACAAAGTTGGGTGTGTGGTTTGTGTTTTTATGAGAAGGCAGTGCTGGTGTGTGTTCTGGAGGGCTATGTGTTCCATGTGGTGTGGTGGAAGTGTTTTCCTTCTCCTCTTGACCAGCTATTCTGGTCTTGGCTGGAGAGTGTGTGGCTTCCAATTTGGATATTTAAGTGCGTCTCTTGCAAGTCTGAGTGTTGGGGGTAAGAGGAGAGGGTTGTCGGTGTACATGAGGCAGTTGCTACACTGCCTCAGGATGCCCAAATTCACCAGGTTGTCATCTAAAAGTGTTTGCTTAGGCACTTGTGTTTTGAATCTTTGTGTGGACAATTTCAGGTGAAATGTACTGCTGCAAGACATAAGCACAGAGCCATCCTGTATCTTTTTTGAGCACAGTTATGTAATTCAGTTAAATGGAGAGATTATTTAACCAGAAATTATCTCAAGAAGACAATGATTTTGTGCACATTTATATTACATTCTTTTCTTGACCTACTGAACTTTCAGAATTTCAGTTCCCTTTATTAGTGCAATTTGGCATGATGATAGGATGATGGAGAACATACAGCCATTTACATCATGCAGTCATGTCCACAGGTTCAAAGTGTTTTTTCTTCAGTGCCTGTAGTGTCCACATAGCATATTTTGCTTGAATACCATCATGTCTTGTGGCTTAGTGATATACATCTCGAAATAGATGCACTTAAAAAGTTCTTGCCACCCTAAAAGTAGTTGATAGTGGCCATCTCCCCAATCAAGCAGAGTCGTACGTGGTAACCGTGGAGTAAATATGTCTCTACCCATCCAGTCATCAAAACTAGCCTTAAAGGCAGGTGAAGCACTACTTTAGTTTGACTTGAAGTCATAACTTGTTCCATAGGCTGGGAATAGACTGAGTTAGGAGCCTTTCCCTCTAGCAAGTCTCATTTTATTTGGTTTAGGTCCCTAGTATGGATGTTTTGTAGAGTTACTGGTTTTGCTAAGAAATAGGACTGGGTATTTCTTCACTTGAAAAATGAGACATGGGTCACTTCATAGTAGCCAGTAGGTGACAAAGGTATAAGGAGAGTTCTGCTGATCTCTCAGGATAGTTGAAGGATTTGAGTACTTAGGGGCTGCGGTGTTGCAGCGGTTAGCGTTGCCGCCTCACAGCAAGAGGTTCTCCAGTTCGATCCTCGTCTGGGGTACCTTCTGTGTGAAGTCTGCATGTCCTCCCTGTGGTTGCGTGGGTTTCCTCCGGGTGCTCCAGTTTCTTTCCACATCTCAAAGACATGCTGTAGGTGGATTGGACACTCTAATTTGGCCCATTTGCATAGTCAGTGTGCATGCATGTGTGTGCCTTCTGTGGAAAGTTGGGTGCCGGGCTGGCAACTCGACACCGTAAAACTCCATTGCCAATCATGAGCAGACAGGTGAGCCACTGTGGCGACCCCTAACCAGGAAAAGCCAAAAGAAGAAGAAGACCATCATGTCTTGCTGCTCATCTAACAAAATGTTACAATGATATATTTGAAGAGATATCAAGTATAAATCTGTGCTGTAAGGGCTTCATTAGTAAAATCAGTCACTAATGTTTCAACTGATGTATTTAATTAAAAGTACATGCATTTCAGTACAGCATTTAAGTAGGGCTTATGGAAGGTACCAACCAGAGTTCCGTGCTAGACTCAGCCCTCTAGTAATTGTTCTGATGGGATCAGAAGTAAATGACAGTTACTCATATATATATATGGATGCATGCATGCACATTCACACACAGACACACACAGACACACAGACACACACACACACACACACACACACACACACACACACACACACGCATGCACGCACACTGACTATGCAAATGGTAATGAGATTTAATCAGGATGAATACTGCATACATCTGTTTCTGCCCCATGCCCTTAAGTCACCCAAAAGCCTACTGGTCAACTGGTTGCTTCCTTTCTACTTACATTATACAGTGGTGCTTGAAACAGATGTGGAAACATTTTCCAAGATGAACTATCTAAAACAAAGCTTTTGATGAGGTTTCAGACCACAGATGGAACCTTCAGAGTCTTATTATTTAAGCAGCCTGGCCCCATCAAAGGTTTCATCTTAATGAGTCTCTACTCTAAAGAACTAATAAAACAAGTTTAGTAGTATATGCTGTCACCTCCCAGAAAGCAAAAACAAAGTGTATGATCATACAGGGGTGGTGTGTAAGTAAGCCAGCAGAAGAACTAGACAGGTAGTCTATAAAATATGTAAAGGAGATCAGTTTAACTGGTTAGTAGGTTAGACTGTTAAGGCGAAACTGTCTCTAGCAGAGGTTCCCAGAACCAAATCTGAATCAAAGCTATAAGGTATGCAGAAGGGAAAGCAAAACTCGTGGTTGCCCTGGAGGGAATACAGACAACAGAAAAAGGACATGAAATACTGGTGTGGGTATCTCCAGTGACACAACACCTTATCACTACAGCTTGTGTAGGTCAGTTCACAGATTATTGCTCCTGAAAAAGCCAAATCAAACAGCAACCTCAGTCATCCAAATAAAAATTTTAATACGTGCATGTGGGAGCAGAGATCCATCTACCCTTCCCTGCAGGAACCTACATCTTTCTAAATATAATGAGCTTCAGGGTCAGTGTGTACTCAAAAAAAAAAAAAAAAAGACATTTTCCTCAATGCACCAGCCTTCAAAGTATAAAGAACCACAAATATCACAGATAATGTAGAAAACAGTCTTTCTATATTCTCTGTGATATTTGTGTTTATTTATTCTTTGGTAGTCGCTGCACTGAGAGAAATGGACTACTATTCAGCTTTATACTTCCAGGGTGATGCTTTTTTATCTAATGTCCATAATCTTCAGCTGCTAAGTATCTTACCCGAGTCAACAAATCATCTGTTTTGATGAGGCAGACAATCTGTGACCACAGTGTTGAACAGATCATTTTAACACTTTCACTGCGCATGGTGTCTGACGTTTATTTTATTTTCTCGTTATCTCCCCACTGGCTTTGAAGCTGAGAAGAATGGAGCCTTGACCACTGTTCTTGCAAACCAGGTTCGCAAAGTGGACCTGAGACAGGTAAGAACCAGCCAGGAGAATTGGGAGTAAGTGGTCTATGTCAAACCACCTAGCATGGGAGAGTTATTAAAGATATTCTCACTAGGAGTGCAATTTTTGGTTGAGACCAGCAGATCGAGCACCTCACTAAGGCATTCTTGAGTGTGCACAAGTCATGGGGCAGCACAGGCACATATGGGCTGCATGTAGGGTACACATAAATATTTTAAGAATGGCCATTGCATGTTGCAACCCACATTCCTGATGCATTAAAAGAAAGAGATGTGCTGTAACAATAGTTTTTCAGGCTAGGATGATGACCAGTAAGCACCAAACTCTAACCTCCCATGACTGGGGTATGATGGTGGACAGCCCATATAAAGTGAGGAAGTGGAAAGAAGGTTGGGCTTTTGCAAATACCCCCCCCCCCCCAGTAATTCTTATATTTTAATTATTTTTTGTGCCTTCTTTATTAATACTCCCACATTATGACTACCTGGCTGCAGGAGTCTTGTGCAATATTTTAAGAGTGTAGATTAACTATCTATAATAAAATGCACATATCTGAAAAAGATGTGTAAATATTACATTTGTTAAACTGGTCTGTTTCTATTGGCTGTCAGATGCTGCTGAGGGTCCCATACTTGTACTAACAGCTTCTGTCTCTTAGCCACTTCCTAGCTCTGAAACTTTTGCTGGTGAGACTGTACTACCCTGTTCAACTAGAATACATGAAAGAGCAGCCAGTGCCAGCAAGAACTAAATAAACTGCCCCCCACCACCTGGAAAACTGACTATAAGGACATGGTAGCAAGGCAAAAAAATAAAGAACACTGTCTTCTACTCAAAGTATAACTATTACATTCTTCACTGCCTAACAGATCTGAGCGTAATGTTCACATATTTCAAGTTGGAAGTACTCTCTGTTTTTGTTAAATAACTTCTCCATCTAGAATGCAGTATTAAGTGGGAAGCCATCTCTTTATTCCACCAAGTATCGCGCATCAGTGCATTGGCTTGTAGCGAATGGTTACTAGGTTGGTACAGAGATTCCTAAAATAGTTCACACCCTACCCCATACCTTTGGAATGTCCAGAATTTTGCAGAACATCTCTGATCTTGCCTCATTTTTTTCCCTATCCCTTGTAAAGTTTTTGATTTTCTGGTAAATCGCTGAGAAATAGTCCGTTAATAATGATAGACAATGGAATTTCATACATCTTGTTCTTCAGAACACGCATGTTGATGCAAAACCTGTTATGTTAACTTCTTAAGAGAATTAGGGTAATATTTAAAAGTGTCCCTGATGTTGTGCCTTTGTCCTCCCATTATTTTTGGCTTTATCCAGAATTCTTAAGTGAAGAAGTTGAGAGGTATGTCTTTCCCTCCACTACACATGCGTGCACAGACACACACATATGCAAACAAAGTCCACCAAAGAGCTGAGGAATCACAAAACTGATGAGGGGAATACATTATTTAAATGTTTCTTATTTTTTTAATGTTTCTTATGTCAGGTAAAACAGTATGCACATTTGGTGTGTGTAATTCAAAACATTATTAGAAAGACTTGTAAAAATAACCAGACAAGTAAGTCATTTGTTGCAGTATTCCCATAACTGCTACTAGCTTAGGAAGGAGTGATTTGCATCATAAGTAGGCAGTTTTTTTTAGATAATACTCTTATATCTGCTGTCTTTTTAGGGTTTATGTGACAACATACCCATGAAAGGACTGCTGCATCTGCATCCCTGCATAATATTTTTGTCACATTAATTTAATATTTCTGTTTTTTTTCTCTAAAACCAATGTTCAATATGACACAAAAGTTCGGTATGACAAGGTTTACAAACAGCAATTTGTTTTACAAAGTTTCATCTTGTTGAATGTACATGTATCACACATTGCATTACTTGGTACAATTTTTTTTTTTAGAAGTTACACTTGTTTGAAGTGGAGGTATCATCCAGTGATTAAAATTGTAAAAACTTTGTACATTTCTGTGATCTATATATTACCTCATAGTCAGTTCCACCCTCCCATCCACTTAACAGCCAATAAATTCTGTTTTCTTATAGAAGCAACTTAATTTACCTAAACAATAGGGTAGCGTTGTCGCCTCACAGTTAGACATTGCCCGTTCGATTCTCAGTTGGAGCGTCTTCTCTGTGGCGACATGTGTGAATGGGTGTTCCTTCGTTGAAGGTTGTGCATTAGGCCCGGCAAGCCAGCACGTAAAAATCTACTGCCAATCATTAGCGGACCAGAGTTCCTCTGTGGCGACCCCTGACTGGGAAAAGCTGAAAGACACAAATATTAAAACAAACCCTAATTCTTCCATGTTCCATCGTAGGCAGTAGCCAGCAAATCCAGTTATTTTATGTAGGACTTTGTCTCAGCTGTCATGTCATATCTTAGAATGGATACTGTAAACTTGATGAAAGCCTGGGCAGGTCTGTGATGTATGAACTCTAACCCCACGCTGGTCATCCCCTGATCCCAGGAATTTAACTTATGCTGTTATAAATGTTAGAAGCATAAGAAGTAAAACAGCTGAACTACATGCCTGAATTAGCCAACATAAGCCTGATATTCTCACTGTAACTGAAACTTGGTTTAAACCCAGCATAAACAACTCTGAAATGACACCTCCCAACTATAATATCATCTGTAATGACTGTATAAAGTGGAAAGGTGGTATTGCTTTAGTATTTTCCAACTACCATATTTCCCTTACAAGAAACCAATACCAAAATTAAATTCAGCAGAGCCTCTTATTACTTTCCAGAAAATAAACAATTATAAAAAAATGTGTATTACTGGTGTTTACATCCCTCCTGGTGAAAATACGGCTATACTGAAAGTTATCCAGCATTCGATATCCATAACAATTCCACAAGAGAAAATACTACTAGGTGATGTGAATGTCAATTGGTTGGACATAAACTCTAACTACCTACATCTAGTATGTAATTATATGGTTTTGCATAAGTAGTAGCCCCACACATTATAGCAAGATATCAAATTTCCTATTAGACTTGAATCTAGTATAAGACCCTAGGTAATCCATAACCACAGGTACAATGTCATACTCTCTCAGTGATCATCTCCCAGTCTATACAATCAGACATCTTGCACATCCACTTAAACAGCATGTTTGTAAAACAACACGTAACCTTTCCAAGTTTAGCCCAGAAATGTTTCTTACTGCCCTATCATCTATTAACTGGAACTTCCTAAAAATCCTCCCTTTACTATAACTTTCCTGAATATCCTAAATAGCCTTGCACCTCCTAGAAGGAAGAGACTGAAATCAAGTAATGCAACGTGGTTACCCAAAAAGAGTAGAATGCTATTGCAGGATAGAGAAAAAGCATGGAAAGAATGGCAAACATATAAACACCTCAATAGCTTAAACTTCAGAATGCTTCGTAATCATACAAAAAAGAAAATAAATGAAGACAAACAGCTATACTGCAATAATTTTCATAATAATAGCAAACACAGCCCTAAAAATGTCTGGACAGCCATTAAAAAATCTTGCATCCCAGCCAGAAATTCAACCCTAACCCTTCTCCCAATAACTCACCACTCAAAACTACAGTACAGTCGAACTCTTATTTCATAGATAGTATAGCATCTGTAACCAAGAGTTACCCAACATCTAATCCTAACCCTGTCCCTCAATCTGGAAAAAGTCATGCATTATCCCTCTGCATGAAGGAGGAAATTTAAAAGACATTACCAATTTTAGACCTATAGCAATCTTATTCCCACCCCACAAAATACTTGAAAATGTATTCAAATATAATTGCTGAACTAACTCCTGCAGAAGGAACTTCTATCCCCCACACAACATGGCTTCCGCCCTTCCCGATCCACTGCACTGCATTTCTAACCAATATAGATATTGTCAAATAAAGCTAGAGATAACAGCAAACTAGTCTCCTCCTTATTTCTAGACTTCTCTGAAGCCTATGACACAGTTTGTCACAGCAAACTTCTACTTCATATGTCCTCAGCAAGTTTAAAAGCTACCTGTCCAGTAGGTATCAGTCAGTAAAATGGTATTCTTTCTCTCTATACCTCCCAATCACCACCAGTGTATTACAAGGCTGTATCCTTGGTCCCCTCCTCTTTAACATTCTCAGTAACACCCTCCACACATCCACAAAACAGGGCTGCCTAATAGAGTACACAGATGTCTCCACACTCATTTGCACATATGACAAAATTGCACACCTCTATGAAATTACTCAGGAATCTTTAACAGCCACAGAAACATGGCTTTGTAAGTCACAACTCTTATTCAACCCTAAAAAAAAACTAAACTTCTACATATTTTTCCCAAATTACTTTCTTTCATGAAAAAACTAAATGTAAAGTCCTCTGTCTTGTTAATAAACCACCATAGTCACTTTAAATGAAAAATTATTGAGGATGATAGCAGTTGATGATCTTAAATTCAATATATATATATATATATATATATATATATATATATATATTTGCTTAAGAAAAGCTCATCAAAACCAGGGATGCTTTTCAGAGCTAGAAACTTTCTCACCAGTGTAATTACCCCAACAACTACCATATACACAGCTTCTTACCACCTATAAAATTATCCAGCCTCCATCAGCATGTCCAGCACTAAATAACATTCTACACAACTCTCTTCAAAGTTGGTCATTACAATCCAGTGGTCAAAAACACCTGTCTGTCCACAAACCTATCAAATCTGATGGGCATTTTCTGTACCTGTACCATGTTGCTAAGACCGGGAACTCCTTACCTGTATCCATTAGGTCAGTACCCTCTCTTCCATCCTTCAAAACCATTCTGAAAGACTTCCTAGCCAAAAGCTGTCTCTATTCTTGCTCAACACCAGGATAAACTGTATCCCAAAATGTGAACAAATACCTATTCATACCTTATATATCTTTACTCTCCTTTCTTAACTCACATCCTTATTTCTATCGATTTCTGTCCCCTGGCGTTCTCTCTAAATATCCCATTAGCCTCCTTTTTCTCTCACTTCATATTGCAATTCCTGTTTGTATTATACTAACTTACCTGTATTTTCTTTATAAACTGGCTAAACTTTCTCTAAATATTAAATCATTGTCATATAACTTGCATCTATTCTTAACCAATGTTTTCATATTATACCTAATTTGGTATAATTATTTAAACTGTAGATTTTTTTGTATTATTTTTGAAGATGTAAAATTAATGTTCTTGAAGTGTTTTGTAATACTTTGGAGCTTTTCTCCCCAGGCCTCTGCTGAAGATGGGCTCTTACCCAGTCGGACTTTTCTGGTAATCTAATGGCAGTAAGGAAGTAAGTAAATAAATAAACAGTCCCAGATGACTGAGACGGTCAGCCAGAGAAGTCAAAATAAATATCATACCTTATTTATAATCAGCTGCAGGGAGGATAAGGTCATTTAATAGAAATTAATAATGATGAAGCATAACAAAAACCTGGACTCGTAGCTCTTCATCTAGAAGACGGTTTCAGTATACAGTGAAGGCATTTTAGCAGCTTGTAGCTAAAATGAGTCACAGCAAGTGACTCTATGGGGGAAAAGCTGACAGCCTTCATAAATAGTCTAAAATGTAAGTTATTCACATAGTGCCACTGATAAGTTCAAGAAGAGACAGAAATGAAATTGTGATGCCTGTGCCTTGTCATATTATTGGTACACAAAGTACCTTGTAAAAGAAACAAAGACAGATTGAAATACAAAGATGGGCAGTCATCGTCATGACATTTTTGGTGTGATATCCAAACATAAAACTAACCACCTGGAGGGCTAATGCTGCATAAACAATCAAGATTTTTCCCCCAGGAAGAGTTATTTTTTAAAATACCATGCTCTTTTTAACTTTGTATGCTTTTCACTTTTTTCTAATGTAAAAAGTTGACAGTACTTAGCCGCAAAATACCATGTCTTGTACATCACACACACTTTACACTTTAAATATAATGTTTAACTGTTAAAGAGGAGTCTATATTTCTGAAATGCAGTCAAAAACTGAGTATAGCAGCTGAAAGTAGGCTATGAAGGCATAATAAGTCCAGGGAGAAAACCTTAATGTTTAAAGCTAAGAAAGTGTTCTTAAGTCCCTGGTCCCTAGTGTACCAGCAGCATTGTACTTTAAACATGTGATGTTCTGCTTCCTAAAGACTGGAACATGCTGTCCCAATCATTTTGCTGCTTGGGGATCAGCTTTTACAAGATCTGATGCAGACTGCTAAGAGCTGAACATTTACAATTGTACCTGGCAGTACAAAATCAGGAACAGAGCACAGCTTTATACCCCTTGAGCAAGGGACTTTGATGTAAGATTAGTCATACCCTGTTTGTGTCCTGGAAACCAGCACAGACCTTCCTTATAGAATTGTGGGAACACAAAATTCTTAGCTCAAATTCTTCTGCTGGGTTAGAGATGTCTCTGTCACAGAACAGTACCAAACTGATGTAAAAGAAGTTTGCAGTCATAAAACACACTTTTATAGTTTCAGCATAACTCTGGGGAGAAAGAATATTCCACAATTTTTTTATAATAAAATCAAACATGTCATTCCCAGCTGTGAACAGAAGTAACAGTTGCAGTTACTGAGTTACGACTCAATAATGTACAGTTTGTCAAATGCAGCTTGATGTCTACACATCAAATTTTCTGCATCAGTGACACAGCAGTGTCCTGAGTGTGTGATGTTACCCCCTGATGTTGCAGCCTCAGATCTGACTATATTAGCAAAGGGGTACAAGGAGGCTGTGCTTTCCAACAGAAAACGGTACATTTTTTTAAAATTGTTCAATGAAGTGCCATTTCAAAAATGATATTTAATGAAACAACAATCACTGAACTGTGATTGTGTGACCATCTTTGTTGGGACTAGTAGTTTTTTCTGAATTTCTAAAGTCACATATTTAAAAATTAGTAGTGTGATAATATTTTCCCTTACGATAGTCTTATTGTAAGCATGCATGTGCACATCTTAAGACTGAAATATTGTGATGGCTCTCTAATGGCTGTGAATATCTGTCTCTCATATTACCATGTCCTCAATGGGGGATACTTATGCTGTTTAACTAAAGATGCATCAGAACTCCACACTCAAAGTATGCCGTCCTATTTGTGTATATACACTAACACACATACATTGTAAAATGTTAGCATGTACTACATGAGGACCAGAGCTGTTGCTGAGTGAGTTTTTTTTTTACTTAAAGCGGATTCTGTTCAGCAGATGCTCACAGCCACTGTTTACATATACATTCTACTCAGTAGTGAACTGCACCTATGAGCAGAGGTTATTACATATTATACAATGACTGGCCATTAGTATTCAAAAACGTGCATGCTCATTGGCCAGCCCAACCAGTGTGCCCGTTGTAAATCCCACAATATACCAACGCAAGAAGGTCTGGTCACCCGGACTTCTTTTTGTTCGTATATTCCAAAACTTTTATTTTTTTTCAACAAAAATTAAAAAATATATATATTCCATACTCCGGACATACCCGAGAGGCAGCATGGAGGAAATACAAAGAAAATCAGGTAAGTTATTTAAAACTAAAGACACGTACCTGATTTTTCTTTGCATTTCCTCCATTCTGTCTCTCTCTCTCTCTCTCTCTCCTACCCCTAAAGTAGCCCTAACTTTTTTTAATAATTAAAAAAAAAAGAAAACAAAAACGAAGCAATGGAGACTTCTTTTCTCTGTTACTTCCTTTTCAAAGCATTGATGTACTGGGTATGTGTGGGAACGCAAGTCCTATATGCATGCACAGTACATCAAAACAATGCAGCAGTATACCACCAGCCACGGAAGAACAGTAATGCGCCATTATACAAAGACATCATTTAAAAAAAGTAAGTATTTTTTTTTCTTAAATAATGTCATTGTATAATAGCAATAACCGACTCTGTGGTTTTAGTATATTGAAATTTACCCTCAACTGGTTTTATTTAATCATTCGGGCTTCACCCTCGAGATTAATCTACATGAACCGTGGGTAAATCTTCAATATATCATACTATGTCATCGGTTATTGCTTAAATATCTGCCTCATCTTTATGTTTCAAATGCATGCATTTTTTTATGTGGCTTGGCATTATTTTCTTTGAACCATCTTTTCTCTGAACCATGACTATGTATTATTCATCAGTAATTAAATATTTTCCACTGCCTTTGTAGTCTTTTCAGCAACATTTGTACTATTACATCTCAAAGATTCACTTACCGTGCCTATAGATTTAATTTATAGTGATGTCTTAAGAAGTCTTGATAGTCCTGCCATGGACTATTTGGCTTGGAACAGTGATATGAATAGGCTGTTCTTTTGTATCATCCACTGGGGACACAGGGACAGTAGTGTTTAGGTCAGTCATTGATGTTTGGCATTTATCATTGATTCAGTTGCAGAAAAGGGTATAGATAACTATTTGTCTTTTGGTGTGGAACTCTTTGGTCATAATTTGCAATTAGTCACACAGAAAAGCTGTAGCTACCTTGTTTGGTGTCCTGTTTAGTGCACCTTTTGGTACTCCCTTGCCCAGCCAGATTTGAGATAAAAAAGGCCTCAGCTCAAACTGACAAGATAGGGACAAAAATAAAAAAAATCTCAAGCATGGTTTTGGGAGGAACACAGAAAACTGTTATAAGATGTTTTGACAAACTGTACCAAAATCTCCTTGCTACACTTCACAGAATTACAAGCACTAATAAAGGTCACTTAAGAATCCTCAGACACGAAAACGGCTGTTCACATGTTTTACTGTTGCATTGCTGTTGCTTCAGAGACAGAGATCAGAAATGTATCAGCACCTAGACAAAGTGCCAATTTCATCCATTAACTGCTTAAACCCGCAGCAACCACCCCTCAATTTCATCCATTAACTACTTAAACCTGCAACAACCACCCCTCTCACCCTACCTTTACTAGCCTTAGTCTGCTCTGTTATACTCTTTAGTGTGTAAAAACTGGACATTTCACTTGGTTATCACCCTTGATCAAGGTCTGTTAAAGCATTGTTTTGGGGGTGCAGTTGCGGGCCTTGTTTTTATATAATGCAGTGGTGGAGAGTTATCACTTCCATGATATCATGTTCATTAGGTGGTTTCTCAAGACTTAACTTACACATGTTATCCATATATTTTGTTCCATATTTATCGGACACATACATGAACCATCTTTTACCACAACTTGAGACCGTTTCCAATTTTCCGTCCTGCAGTCCTTGGTCAGTATCCGCAGTCCAACAGTAAAGCTTCTAAATGTGAGTGTTTTCTCATTCGTACTCAAAGACTGCATCTCATGCACTTGTTGACACACAGCTGGTTTCATTTAATCCAGTCTATACCATTAACATCTTCTCAGGAGTAACACAGATGGTGCAGTGTTACTGGTTGTCAGTGTGGATTATGGTAGGTGAACAGAAAGTTGTTTTAAGCTGTACAGGCTTACAGTCAGGGCCTTTACAATTTATATCCTTCTTAAACTTTTTATTTACCCTCCCACACCTCAGCAGTACTCCTGCCCGATGGCTCCACTACCAGACCATTTACCACTGATTAAACCCAGGTCATCTGAGCCATAGTCAGAGTGTCATCCCACAGGGGTTGAGCATTTTTATTATAACTCTTGTGTGAAGTACAGATGCAAAATGTTTAACTTCATTCAGTTTTGTAAGTATTTTGAAATTTTTGATGTAAGTTGTGTTTATCTTTTTATTCCAGTAGCCAATTTCATGCAAACATTTTTATCAGCACTGAGACTGTCTTTTCAGATACTGCTGACTTCCTGGATCCTGGATTCACTCCCGTGCTCTTCAGCACATCGGGCAACGAGGGCCCTTCAGCACTTGTTGTTTCTGTAGCAGGTACGGGATATACAGGATCAGGTTGTCAACCAGAGGCCCAACCCTCCTCTGAGGGTGCACTACTCACTTGCATGCACACACTCACACTTAGGGCCAATTTAGAGTGTCCAGTTCACCTAGTGCATGCCTTTAAAATGTGGGAGGAAACCGGGGCACCCAGAGGAAACCCACACAAACGCATGGAGGACATGAAGACTCCACACAGAAGGCATCTCAGCCGAGAATCAATCCAGAGAACCTCTTGCTGTGAGGTGACAGCACTAACCACTACACCACTGTGCCGTCCATTGCTGACTTACCTGTGCAATAATCTTGCACAATCACTGGGAAGATGTTGGCCCTTCAGTTTTTTCTTGTGGCATCTATTACAATCATCAGCATTTTCAGGTTGTCTGGCTTCATTGTATTCAGTAGCATAAAAGAGTGTTTCACAAAAACAGGGACCAACACTGAAGCCAGTATGCAATATTCATAGATAGGTCCATCCTTTGGCTGATGGTGGCCACAGATCCACACTTTCTAGCTATTTTTTCTGCAATAAATTCTGGTTCCATTTCTTCACTCCCCCTACCAGACTAAATGCTTCTGTAGGGGGTCTAAGTATAATTCCCTTCATTTTAGTCAATGATCTTCAGGCAAACACATTGACTCTTTCTGTATCATACAGAAGTTTATATAAAAAGAGCAAGCACCAATGCATCGAGCTCAAACAGTATATGTCAACCTAACAGGTGAAATGGATGACAGTAGATAAGCACTTTCATCCATTGTGATTATTTTTATTGTTCTTCAGCCATCTCCTTTCAGACACATCTAGCAACAGTGTATTAATGGAGGGTAAGACTTGTGCTAGTAGTGTAGGTGTCCTGAATATAATTATAACTTCAGCAGTGGCATGTTCTGAAATCTTGGTACTTCTACTAGTAGTCCAGCCATGGAGATCACTTCCATCATTACATACCCATACTGCAGCAGTTCATCTCTGAAAACACCAGCCTTGTCTCTCTCTCTCTCTCTTGCTCGTGCTGTCTCTTTTTTATTTATTTATTTATTTTTTTGTAAGAACATCTTTTCCATTTTTATAAGTCTCCCTGTGTTTCTGATTAAGTTGTCTATGTGCTCCTTCATTATTTGTCAGTCCTTCCAGCCCATTCTGGCAGCAGTATATTAAGTGAGTGTAATGCCCACATTTTTATATCCTTAGATACACTGCCTTTTGTATTGTGATCTTTGTTTTGTGCTTGTTTGTACAATAGCTAGATAATAGTTATTTAAATATTTTAATTAATTAAATAAATAAAATATCAACATGCCTTCCAGGTAAAGTGCTTGGTACTAACTTTGAAATACTCAATTTCTGGTTTGTTGCCAAACAGTAGGAACAAATGCCATTTTGAAATTCAGTCTGCTATACTAAAACATTCTTTTATGAGTGTTACCTGTTAAAAGTTTCTAACAGGCTTCCTTTACTTCCGTTTGTAGTTAGGATTGCACCAAGTTAAGTTAATGAATGATTTCCGAGTAATGAACAATTTCCCCCCACATTGTAGATTCAGAAGTATGTGTAGTTCTTGTTAGGAGATACTGTATGTTTTCTGTCCAGTCTTAATATGTGTTGAAAGTCACATTATATTGTCCTGATATGAAAGAATCCCCGGACTTGCTTCTCATAAGTGCTGACACTCTAGATGTAGTCCATTCACTCCACTTAACATTTAGAATCACTACAGCATTTTTGTGTTTTGTAACTCCATTATTTTTCTCCATTCTTTTTCTGCCCTATTAAATTTTGGGCTTGCATTTAAATCTAATAAATTCTTTGTCTTCATTCCTTCAGCAGTTCACATTATATTTGCTAAAAACTTGCTTGGCATCTGAAAGTAGTTAAGACATCTTTTCATTTGTGGGATGTTTGTTAGCATTCCTAGCTGTTACCTGCATGCTTTGGCTAACATCAAGGTGGCTACGTGCCAACACTTAACACTAAACACCCAACGTGCAAAGATGTTAAGCTAATGACTTCCAGGAGCTCAAGCACTGACTTCTTGTATACCACAATATTTATTCTTAAGTATTTCGTTTGTGTAAGTACCACCACTGGAGAACATTAATATAGCAGCTACTGGGCAATAGGTAGTGAGTAGAACAAGGACATTTCTATCTGTCATTAGCTAACCAGACGTGTGTGTGTGTTTGTGTGTGTGTGTGTGTGTGTGTGTGTGTGTGTGTGTGTGTGTGTGTGTGTGTGTGTGTGTTTGTGTGTGTGTGAGTAGAACAAGGACATTTCTATCTGTCATTAGCTAACCAGACGTGTGTGTGTGTGTCTGTGTGTGCGTGTGTTTGTGTGTGTGTGAGTAGAACAAGGACATTTCTATCTATCATTAGCTAACCAGACGTGTGTGTGTGTGTGTGTGTGTGTGTGTGTGTGTGTGTGTGTGTGTGTGTGTGTGTGTGTGTGTGTGTGTGTGTTTGTGTGTGTGTGAGTAGAACAAGGACATTTCTATCTGTCATTAGCTAACCAGACGTGTGTGTGTGTGTGTCTGTGTGTGCGTGTGTTTGTGTGTGTGTGAGTAGAACAAGGACATTTCTATCTGTCATTAGCTAGCCAGACGTGTGTGTGTGTGTGTGTGTGTGTGTGTGTGTGTGTGTGTGTGTGTGTGTGTGTGTGTGTGTGTGTGTGTGTGTGTAATGCCCCTGCCTGGTTGAGAGAGTTGCCATAGTCAAGCCCTGTACCTTAAGTACGGGCAGCAGTACAGCTAATCCTCTACATCAACCTCCAGTTTTGCAGAACATCTCTGCTTTTGCCTCATATTTATACCCTATCCTTGGGCAAGTCCTTTAACCAGACAGTGTGTTGGAGCAACTAGTCTCTTGGACTTCCAGATAGCTGTAGTGCACAGGAATGAAAATGATTGTATTAAACAGGAGCATCATCATGTCAGCTTGTTCTTTGGATGTGATTATTGGTTTCCTTTGTTGGATGTTGACAGAGTGCTTTTAATTTAGCTAAATATCATGAACTCTATGAGGTTAATGTTAATATTTTGGCTTTGTACTAGAACAGCACCTCGCAGGATGTGCAATAGCAAGTCCTGCCTAAACCCCACCCACCATCCAATAATCAGTGACGTCTTAGAAAAGTTAAGTAATATTCATACCAATAGCGGCATGAACATTCATTGTCTATTCATAGCCGTATCTTTAGTGGTAACTGTCACGTTTAATTACACAGAATTAATTGATAAATTAAAAACGATGCATCAATTCCATTCACTGTACATTTACAGTATAATTCTAAGAGACGTAGGAATTAATTAATTTATTAAACACAATGCATATATTCCATTCACTAGACATGTACGCTGTAAAAGTAAGAGAAGTCAGAATGAATTAATTTATTAATCACGACACATGCATTCTATTCACTGGACATTTACTGTGTAAAACAAATTACTTAAGTAATCACAATGCATGCATTTCATTCACTGTATATTTACGGTGTAAAACAAAGAGAACAATTTTGGAATACTCATACCGGTAACTGTAGTTAACCATCTGTTTTCGTAATGGCACAGAAACTGAAGACAACAGATGCATTCCATTCACTATACAATAACGGCTTAAAAATAAGAGAACTAATAAAATAGTTGTGGAATGCGTAGCAGTCACACCAGAGTCATACAATTAACTGTAATTAATCAACTGTATTCATAATGACACACACACTTTATGAGTACACTTGCACCATGAATTTTTAGTTAGGCAGACACAGAACACAACAATAGTTAGAGGACATTTGTGGCAGTAAGGTGAAACGTCTGTAGAACAGAAATACAACTGTCAAGTGTCAGGCTACCAAAAAGAATATGCAGTTATTGTCACTCATCATAAGATACCTGGAAACTCCACATGAAAAAACTACCAGAAATGAGGCACTGCACAAACACTGTCATGATAATCTACATTTAATAAAGTACCACAACACTGACAGGAAAATAAGGTGCATAGTTTCAAATAACTTACTCAACCAAGAACGCAGTGTGTAATATCAACTGAAATTCAACCAAAAAGGCAAGATTTTTACAAACGAGGACGGGAGGGGGACACACAGTGGACACGAAGTCCAAGTCAGTTCCAGGGCACAGCTCAGAACCCTCTTCATTCACTGCCTTTTCATTCCTGCCTCTGTCGATGGAAATATCTCAGCACCCACAGTTCTTTGCGATTCCTGGACTTCCCTGATGTGACCAAGACAACAGATAAATAGATCATCGAAGTCTTTGCCTAGCCCACAACTACACTATATGCGCTTGTGCCATGTGACTATAGGGCTGTCAAAATAGCTACAGCCTCTTGAAATCTGCTTTTGTGAAATGGCCACTCTGTTTGACAAGCTCCTGCAAAAAGATAAAATATGTAAGTGGTACTGATTTTAGGTTTTACTAAATATTGGTCGTACTATGCATTCTGTGATGAAGATTATAATTAATTTGGGAAATTTGCATATATTCTACAATGCTAAGCAGTGTAAGATGTCTGGACATATTTTGTGTAGATTTTATTTTTAAATTTTGTTTGACACCTCTCCTTAAGATAATTACTCTGAGATACCTTTCCTTTAGTTTCTTGTACCTTTTGTGAAGCATCTGTCACTCTGTTACAATGGCGTATGTTGCTTTTTCAATTATCGAGACCCTAAAAATGATAGAACACATGTACATAGTTGCTGATATGGGTGTGTTCCAACTAACATGAAACACTGCAGCATTCCACAATCAGCAACAGATGTATGCATGATCAACAGCCAATGTTTGCATGATGTCACTGAAATCTGCATGGCTGTCAATCATGCGTCCTTTCCGTACCACAACATGCCCATTTCCCCCTGTCAATCACTGAGGCGACACCCACTTTTGCTTCAACCGGCCTACAAGGTACTGTATATTAATACAAAGCCAATTTTTAATTTTTTTTTTTTTTTTGCATGCCCACAGGTGTGAAATGCACTTAGTCCTGGGCTACAGCATTTTGTCTGGCGCTTAGTGCAGATGAGTAAGACTATGAATTGTTTCCTGTACTGCAGGGTTTGATTTCAGCTTTCATTGGTCTTCTTTGTGAGTGTGACCAAGTTACTTCACCAGATAGTACTTCTGGGCTGCTCCTGAAAAGTGATATCTCTGTCCAATGAGCTGTCTGAGGCTGTTATTAAATGCGTTACACTTTTGCCTTTGAATTCCTACACTCTTCACTCAGCCATTAATTAGTACTTCACTATATGCTATTTAAGTGTGAATCCCAGCACATCCCTTGTAGTTTAATGGTTTGCAATATGCAAATGTGATTTTTAAGGGAAAAGAACTGTACTGTTTCTCATGCTAAGTCTGTTTTCTATTTGAGTGTTTTGTTTAGAAAATGTCTGCATTTTTTTCTGTCAATTCTGCATAAAGCCTTTAAATGAAATCCAAATCACTGTGCTAATTGTAAAAGTAAAGAAAAAAAGGGGTCTATAGTATATTCTCGAAAACCGACAATATCGAAGCTGATATTGTCAACACAAGAATAGTGAAAGCAGAGAACATCGAACGTGTAAACAGAAATCTACGTAAGCGGAGATTTCCATTTACTGCAATGTAGTGCAGTCTCGGAGTTGGTATATTTAAGTAGTGGGGTTGTGGGGTGCAGGAGGGCTTGTCCCCCTGCTTAAACCCATTAGGGTACTTTTTTCTTTTTGTTGTTTTTATAAGTTCGATGTTTAAAGACATCGACCATATTGTGTCGACCATATGGTGTTCGATGTTTTCAACCGTCGATCTTATAATATAGCCCCAAAAAAAAAAAGAGTATGCACACTAACAGGTTTGAACAGTGTTTATGGTAATTGCGGAGAGACAGACAGGTAATGGGATAGTGGTATGGCAGGCAGAGGCAGGAATGAAAAGGCAGTGAATGAAGAGGGTTCTGAGCTGTGCCCTGGAACTGACTTGGACTAGGACCCCATTTTCCACAATCTTGCTCTGTTGACTGTGGAGGTGTATGCTGCAGTAGTACTGCATTATCAGCCATTCAAGTAGGTCAGATCTATACTGAGTTTTGTTAGAGGAGATAGCAATTCTTGGTTATGTAGAAGTCATAGGGAGGTCAAAATGAGATTTAAGTGTCCTTCAAGCATCTAAGCCCCTCCTCTCACAAAAAATAGTATTTTATATGCAGTAATATTTTTGATTTTTGTTTGATGTGTGGATTGCTGCACAGAAGTTGTTGCAGCATTTATATTGTCTTTAATTTTTATACTTTATTTATTGCATTAAGTAATGAATTAATTCATTAATAGATCTGGATTGTGTAATATAGTCTAAACATTCTGCTTTTCAGTACGGCTTTCAGCAACTGTAAAGGGGTTGATATTTGTCAGGTCAAGTAGTCTGAATTCTTATGATCAGAACTGTCTGATTTTCTGCGTCTGTTATGTAATCTCTGTTGCATATTACTATGATACAGTCTTCCCTACAAGATTGGATTGTATAGGAATTCTGCATTTAGTTAAAAACTGGCAGCACAGAGGGCTAATACTCTGACTTATTAATAAGTTGCTTCCTGTGGCAAGGATTTGAATCTTTCCTCCTTCATTTATCTACTATGTTAAATAGTGCAAGTTGCTTAAGAAGGCAGTGCTTTGGAGCAGTTGTTAATGTGGAT
>NC_056730.1:1115425610-1115485610 GCF_019279795.1 Protopterus annectens
AAACCATATGTGATAATAGCAATATTCTTTGTAGCCTAGGTGCAATTTACTCACTTCATTTTCCTTAAAGGCTGGATCTTAATTCAATGAATATGGTTACATTTAGATCTGGAAGAGGACTGGATCCAGCCCAGGCCAGAATTTACAACTTTCAATCAAGTACTAATCCCAAAGGATCCTCCCTCCCTGTCCATATGAACCAATAAGAGCACACTTGTGGTTCCCTTTCCCTTTGTTGCTTGCCTTTGGTCTACCAGATTTCTTGCTCTAAAATGTACTAATTTTAAAGTTCTGTTTGAAAAATGTTACCTCTTCCCATCTCTTCCATTTCCTTCTATGTACAAAGTTTACTGTTTTGCCATAGCCCCAGAGTTCAAATCCCTTTAGGTCAATCATAAAAAGTATGAAATTCTGTATTGTCGGTAAAACATGGTTCTCGTTTTTTTGATGTTCTTCGTGTTTCACTGTTGCAGTCATTGCATTTGGGTAATCTGCTGGAAGGTTGCCCTCAGTCGGCCTGAATTCCAAAGTCTTGGGTCTTGCGTCAGTTGTTGTCTTCTCTTCCATGACGTCAGGTCATCAGGGGTATTAAACATGCAGCCGACACCATTTTCTTTAGTTTTTCTTGCCCCCAATGTCAGGTGCCCCCAAAAAGGTAGCAAATTTTTATATATATATATATATATATATATATATATATATATATATATATATATATATATATATATACACATGCATCAATATAAACTTTACCTTCATCTACAAGCAAATACACCACATAGGTTGTAGAAGATAGAGAAGGAAAGATAAAGGCCGACTGAGGGCAACCTGCCAGCAGATTACCCAAATGTAATGACTGCAACAGTGAATACACTCGAACATCTACATTTATGGTAAGTGTACACAACTGTACTTTATAAGCTCCGTTGATGCTGACAATGTTGATGTTACTATTGCTTCAGTATGTTTTCAAGATTCCCTCACCAATTTAAAAAAAGAAGTTGACATCCTGCATTTGCCAGTCATGGCCCAATCATTTCCCAAACAAAGCTTATAAATTGCTTTTGTATCTTCTCATTCTGAGGCTGTTCTAGAATATATTCTGTCAGTTAACCTGCTTGGTATTGCTCACATCTCCAGCAATCCTGATTTACTCCTGGAAACATTTTATGCACTCTTTCTGAAGTATAGAAGTACTTGTGGAGACACCTTCACATACATTTTGGGAATCAGAGATTTTGGAAGAAGATCTGTGTTCATTTTTCATTTCACACAGGTTATGGTTAGTGTTTTATGATTAATTTTACAACTTTAGGTTTATTGTTAGTGCTTTAGGGTTAGGTTTTTGGCTAGAATTAAAGTTCTGTTCCTGTACTGGGTTGGTGTACACAGACTTAAGACATACTTAACAGCATCCTCTGGTATTCTATATATGGGTGTTTGGTTTAACATGGTAAGTAAGGTTTTTGCTACTGAGTAACAAGTCTTTTAGTTTCAGCTTAAGTAAACGTATAGAAATTATATTATCTACTAGAAGCATAATATAAATCACACCACCTTTTTATTACACTAGATAGGCATGACTACGTTTGTCATATTCTCAGTGACAACTTACACCATCTAGTTATATCTGCTCAGTGTAACTCAGGATCACCCAGCAAATTTAATACAAAGTTTACGTAATAAATGACAGAAATGCTAGAGCATACTTAAATACCTACAAATAAAACAAAATTAATATCAGTTAAGACCCGTTAAGCGTACAACCTGTGCCTCTGCTTACTGTGGTGACCAGATCATTTTTACAAATCACTTCAACTGTCTTAAGTTTTCTTTTTAATAAATATGACTTTTTTAAAATACTATCATGCAATCCAAGTTCTGCTGTGCTTTTAACTCTTAATTTGTCATCTTATTTCACTAAACAATAGTTTATTGCTATAGTCTCGTCCCTACTTATTTTCAAAACTTGAAATACAAAAAAGTATAACTTGTAGCATGATCAGCATCTGTGTAATGCTTATAAAGTACAATGGTGCTGTTGCAATTTTGAGTATTATATAAATATTTGTGTACATGAAATTCTAAATATTTGTTCTGTTTTACCAACAGAACATTTTCAGAAGACTGCATAAACCAAGCCCAATTACCTGCAGTTTAGACAATACAGTACATCTGTTTTAGGGTACTTAAAAATGTGCCACTATGGACATATTTACACATACTGCAGCTCAAATATGGTTTAACGCAGGGCTGTCTTCAACATTTTGGACATAAAAATCACAGTGTTCTTTCTTAAGCTTTGCTCTTCTAACTCTGGAAGTGGTTCTTTAAAAATACAAGCACTAACCTGTTTATACATTGTAATATAGCCCATTTGGTTTGAATAGTATCTTATATTTCTTTAATCAGACATGTAAAAAGAAGTGTGTGCCGCTTTCCTCTTGGGTCTAACCTGGAAGTAACATCACCACCCTTCTTGGCTGCAGTCCACCAGCATTCACTTCACTGACTACAGAAACAAAATATTTGCAAACTACGTCATCCTTTCTGAAAAACACCAAATTCAAAGAAGTTGCTTCACTTTTCTTAACAAAATCTGCAGTGTTCCTAATTAGTCCAGAAAACTACTTTATATATTCTTTTTATTATGCAGAGGATGATAACTTTTAAGGTGCAACAGACTATTAGTAAGCAGTTCCTATACAAAGCACTATATTATTCAAATGTAAACCTACTCTCTTTATATTAGATATTAATATCACCAAAATTATTACTATCACAATTTTTTATGGAATTTAATTCTCAATGGTGTAAACAGCACTTTAAATAAATTACTAAATTAATAGTGAAGCAATTTTAAGTTATCCTGTGTAGAATAAACAGATCATTAGCCGGGTCTATATTACGTTGAACTAAAACAAGTTCAAACATTGTAATAAATAAAGTCCGAAAGTGAAAAATAGCGAAGCCACGGCTCATCGAATCTTTTCCCAGTGAAAAAAATCGGTGAGCCGTTTTCGGGGCTTTGCTCGGAGTTGGTATATTTAAGTAGGGGGAGTGCGAGAAGCACAGCCCTCACATTGGGGGGTGTGGGAGGCGAAGCCCCCCACTTCAGTTTATTTTTAAGGTTAAGTTTTTGGGGTTTTCTGTCATTGAACAGAGATTTTTTCCCTGTTCTGTGCTTTCGGTTTTGTTGGGTTTTGAACATAACGGTTTGATATTACAAGGATCGAACTTTTGCAAGTTCAACTTTGTGATATTTGGTTTGTGTAGCTTTTTGTACATATTCTGTATTCTCTGTTGGTAAAGTTGAATGAATGTTTAGAATTTTTATGTAAGAATTTTACAGTTATCCTGCTTTCGCTATGCTGCGTCAGATTAGAAGCACCCACATGCTTGCATGGTTAGTGATAACGGACTGAAACAAATTAGTGTATCTCCATAGCTTTCAAAATGTTACTCTGTCAGTGTACTCTGACAGCTGCTGCTTCATACTGACACTTGTGAAGTCTGCTATTTTTTTTAATTCCAGTTATAATAAGGGGCTGCTACACCCTTAGTTCCATTTATATTGCAAAGGCTGCTACCCCCTTAAAGTAGTCAATCTCTATCTTTAAAAAATAAACATAGGTTCAGGGGGGGCAACCCTCTTTCTAATGGCATTAACAACTGATCTTTCTGTCCATCACTCTGTCTACTTGTCCTGCCTGTCTGTCTTTGTCACTGTCTAGCAGTCTGTCAGACTACCTACCTATCTATCCAAATAACAATAACACCAACGAGGTGACCTATTTTCTGTCTGTCTCTCTGTTTACTTATCTACCTATCTGTCTTAAAAAAAAAAAACATGTATAACATCAGACCAAATGGATGAAAAAATTCCTGAGGCAGTTACCAAGCAGCAGACAACTGTGTCTACTCGCGTAACACGTCACTTACTGTTCTGGACCTGCACTTACACGAGTTCCTGTGGTCCCCATTACAACTGCATGAGTACTTGTTTCATCTTCATTTCCTCTATATACCTAAGTAAAGCAAGCCCCCAATGTAAATTTCCTGCTATCTTCTACCCTTTGCCTTTACCGACACTTGTATTGTTTTCACTTACCTCTTGACAAGGTTTTTCCCTCCAGCGATATTCTAACTCCTACTCTCTGGTTTTTCCATCTACCTTACTTCACTGCAACTTTCCTTTTCTCTACATCTCCTAACAAATATACACACTGTTCACCTTTCGTCTTACACTCTTCTGCCTTCTACTTGTATCACCTACTCTTTGTTTTCTACGTATATCTCCCACACTACTTTCTTATTTCTTCTAATCATAAATATAGGATTGTAATATTAAAACTCACTGTATATGCCAAATTATTTTGTGTCAAGATGTATTGACTCTACGTTTTACTGATTGTAGCAGTTTTTTTCTAGTATAGCTGCTTTTCAGTTATTATGAAGATACTTTCATATTGTAACGTTAAGCTTTACATTTTTCTCTGTTGTATAAAACTAATTTTTTACTGGAGCTTTTTTCCCTGGATCTCCAGTGAAAAGAGACTACCACATCCCAGTCAAACTACTCCAGTAAACAAAAGAAATACATAAATAAATAAATCAGCAGATGGAACAGCTGCTTAAGCAGTATTGCCAACTCTGTTTTTACCCTAAAGTATGCCTAAATATTTTCTCTGATTTTGGATCAGGTAGCTATAAATAGACTGAATAAATACTTAACAGCATTTTCTATCATTCTAATATGGATGCTAGATTAAGCAAGTACTGCCAAACTGGTAAAACTAATGACTTAACTGGACCTATGAAGGAATATCTGAAAGTGGTACCACTCAATGTAAGAAGTCTTAACAAGAAACTCCACTCCCTGCAAGTTTCCCTGGAGAGTGTAGACATCTGTGTAGTAATGCAGACATGGTTTGAAGCCATGGAGAGTACCCCAGCAATGCAAAGTTATAATGCCTTTCACACTGTTAGACCAGCTACTGCACAGGAGGGAACTAAAGGTGGAGGGGTCTCAATCTATATTAAAACCAATCTTATATCCAGACCAGTTAAAGTGTGTGAAAACAAAAAACGTAGCCACAGATCCAAAAAAGCTTTTTTAATGCCAAAAGACTCTAGCGCCTCGGCTCAAAAGCCTTCAAAGGAGTAAAAACTCAATAAAGTACTTTTATGCTACCTTTTAATAATTGTACTGTTCAAAATTTTTCTGCTGTTTTTAATTTTGAGGTTGAACATTTATGTCATGATTTCGATAAAAATAGTTGCAGCTACAATATGACTAAACAGGAGTGGCAAGCATTGTTGAGTTTGAAGAGGGATAAGAGTTTGGTTATTAAGCCTGCAGATAAAAGTGGCCAAATTGCTGTAATGAACTGCACACAATATGTAAGGATGTGTTATGAACACTTGGATGATGTTAGTGTTTATGCAACAAGTAATATAGAGACCTATGGTAAGGCTTTTTTATCAATACCGGGTCTATATTGAAACCGAATGCTGAAAACAGCGAATGATGTTTCATCGACACATTTTCAGCGAAAGCTGAAAATGTCGAAACCACAGAACAGCAATTTCTTTCATAGGGAAAGAAATCGCTGTTCCAACCCCCAAAAAAACATTAAACACTTCCAAACACATACACATATACCCTAACACTAATTATAACCCCCGCCCCCCAAAAAAACAGTAAACAACTAAATACACATATGCATGTAACCCAACCATACATCTAACGAAAAAAAAACAGTAAACATTTTAAAACATATGCACTTACCTTAACCGGCACCCTAACCCTAAGGTCAGTTACTCTAGCACATTTAGATAAACAGTTCCAAACACATACACACTTACCTTAACCCTAATTCTGCCCCCCCAAAACAAAAGTAAACAGCTGAAAACACATACACACGTAACTCAACCATACATCTAACGCAAAATAAAAAACAGTAAACACTTTCATAAATATGCACTTACCTTAACCTGCACCCTAACCCTAAGGTCAGTCACTGTTGCACATTCACGCTTGGGAGCTATACTGGACAAGGGACCACACTACACTTCAGAACATGGCAAAGCAACGAAACAGCCAAGAGACTTCTTCCCCAGGGAAAGAATTCGCTGAACAGCCGCTTTGCTGTTTTGCCTGTTCGCTCTACATGTGTCAATAAAAACGCATTAGACAAAATGCGCTTTCATCGTTCTAATAGGAACCCATTAATACCAGCTATTGTTGCAAAAAGGGTGTAGGCTGGGATATTTTAGTAAAAATTATATTGCTAAGAAGTGCAATGTTGCAATCTGCCATTTGGCCACCGTTTATTGCTTGCCAAAAATACATAAGGGTTTGGATAAACTTAAAGGCCGCCCTATTGTAGCTACTGATAGATATTTTTTGCATAATATGGGTATTTTTTTGCATAGCCAATTGTTCCCTGTGGTACAGAAATTTCCTTCGTATATAAAAGACTCACTAGATTTTTTTAGATAAGGTTTCATCTATACCTTGGGAGAATGATATGTACTGGCTGACCTTGGATGTGGTCAGCTTGTACACTAATATAAAACATAGATATGGAGTTGAGTCTTTGAATTATTTTTTGGGGGGATTCACCTAAGTCTAACTTTTTTATAGATTTAGTTTTATTCTTTTTAAAAAATAATTTTTTTGTGTTTAATGGAGAGATTTACCATCAAGTACAGTGGACAGCGATGGGGGTATCTTTTGCCCCCATGTATGCTAATATAGTGATTGCTAAATTTGAGTTGGAGTATTTGTATAGACATGAGTTTTTTAATATATAGGTTGTGAAATATTTTCGTTTTATTGACAATTTAGTTTTTTATGTAGGGGTGGTATTGATGAGGTTAATTATTTTGTAGAAGATTTACAGTAAAATAGGTTTCCATTATGTTTTGATGGTTTACAAGTTGGTGGGAAAGTGAATTTTTTGGATTTAATCTTAATTGGTGATTCTGGTACTAGGAAAATTGTTACTTCTACATATAGAAAATCTACTGGAAGTAACATATTTCTGCATGGTTCTAGTTGCCATCCCAAACATTTAATGGAGGCATTGCCTTATACTGAGTTCCTTAGATTGAGTAGACTATGTAGTCAGGATGCTGACTTTTTAAGGGAAGTATTGGAGACTTACAAAATGTTTATTATAAGATGTTATAGTAAAGATCAAGTAGAGAAGTCCTTATGTAGAGTTTGGACTGATAGACAACAGTTAATTACTGGAGCAAAGGAAGTTGGTGTTTATACAGCATTACTCTGGAAGAATAAATAGTGGGACTAAGTGTTATGGTAATGCTAACATTTATTGTGATAAGGAAAGTGGTATGGGCAAAAATATTTATTTTGTCACCACATATATTGAGTTTGCAAATAGTAGATATTTTGCGGCATTATTGGCCTTTGCTACTTTCTGATAGACAGGGGGTAGGATTAATAATTTGCCCCTTATTTCCTATAAAAATGGTAGAAGCATAGCTAATTTTGTAGTACACAATACATTTATTTTTTTCCCCCACCGAGTATAGAATCCAGTATAATTAGTGAAGTAGGTTCTTATAAGTGTAGAGTTTCTATCTGTCCTTTAGTGATTAATTATTTTTCTAAAATTAATAATGTGTATTATAAACCAGTGTATAAGTCTGATTGTAATACTGAGGCAGTAATACATGTGCTGAAATGTCCCTGTGAGAAGTTCTATACTGGAAGAGTCAACGTGCTTTTAAAGTTATTTTTCAGGAGCATGTTAGGGATATTGAAAATGGGTGTGTGGAAAGCCCATTAGCTTTGTACTTTAAAAGTTTTCATGGGGAGGTGCTACTTTGTTAAGAGGGTCCATTTTGGAGCAAGTAATTATGAATATTGGAGAAAAATCTGATTTAAAGCATAAATTATTGTGTAAAGAAATAGTTTATATTCTTAAATATAATACTTTGGACCTGTTGGTCTGAATAAAGATCTTGATTGAAGTGTGTAATTAATTGAATAATTGTTTTATTGAATGGTGTATATATATTGGGTGTGTTTTACTGAGTTTTTATTCCTTTGAAGGCTTTTGAGCCAAGGCGCTAGAGTCTTTTGGTATTAAAGAAGCTTTTTTTGGATCCATGGCTGTGGTTTTTGTTTTTGTTCAGTGTTCCATAGAAAGGTTTGTATATAGTCAAAGTGTATGACCCACTGGAACTCATAGATGTGCAACTCACCATAAACAGGATGTTGTACCATATCCTTGGAATCTAAAGATCCCCTTCCATGTCCCAAGAAACCCATACTACCTATATCAATGTGCTAGAGTCTCTCACCTTTCAACCCAATACGATATTCATGGGAGATCTCAAATGCCCCGCTATAGATTGTGAATCCTAAACCACTTCTAATGCATAAGCCCAGTGATTCCTAAACTTTGTTAATACCAACACCCTGGAACAGTTGGTCCAGTCACCTACCAGGGTTAGAAACATCCTTGACCTTGTACTCATGAACATGGAGGGGGGGTGTTCCTCACCCAAAATAGTGTTGTTGCTCGTCAGATCTGACCATAAGGCAGTATTACTTGAAATTAAATTAAATTAAATTGTGGGATTCAGTGAAACCAAAAAACCCTTAGGAATTATTCCAAGGCTAATGTCTCTCTATTAAGCAATAATTTGGCTAAATTCCAGTCACTCCAAAACTCAATAAATACCGTAGTATATGCTGAGCTATTTACAAAACCTCTATACAACCATATTGATAGCTGTATAGAAAGAGCTGTGCCCACTCATATTAAGAATAAAACAAACTCAATAGACAAGCCACCCTGGTGGAATCACAATTGCAGTCAGTTATTTATTTATTATTTCTTTTCTTTGTTTACCAGGAAAGTCCAATTGGGTAATACCCATTTTCAGCGGAGGCCCGGAAAGAAAAGCTCCATTTACTTACATTGCAATATACTAAGTTCCATTTGAACACAGAGTAGTTACATTTCTATTTACATTTATACATGAACAGTAGTTACATTTTTACATTCTAAGATTTTATAGAGGTGGAAATTACTAAAGAGAAAGCCCACATGCGACTTTGTGGATTGTGCCAGCAGAGCAGTTTTGTATAAAAATTGTTTTGTCATTTCAGTGAGAGGTTGAGTGTATTCTGGTTAAGTAGAGTATTTGGAGAGTATTGTACAGTGAACACAAAGTCTCAATCTTGAGATGAGCATGTGCAGGACCAGGATTGGTTAAGATGTTTCTTAAGCAGTGGTTTAAAACTATTGAGTTTGTCACAGATTTTTATTTGTGTGGGGGTACTATTCCCAAGACTTGCAACATATTGGGAATAGAGCAAGTCTCCTGCAACATTATTTGACTTATTTGTAAGTAATAAGAATTTGTTACTAGAGCAGAGGTCCCTTGCTGGAGTAATAAGTTATGTAGTTCAAATAATTTTTCTAGATGATGAATGAGTTTGTGTGCTGTAGTTAGTTATGAGTATGTTAGGTAATTGAGTAGTTGAAGCTAGTTTAATTGCTTTAAGCTATGACAATGGTGGGAGATTGGTGTCAAATTTAGCTATTTTAATGTAGCAGGAGGCAAGTTTCTTTCTTTGAGTATCATTTAAGTTTGTATAAGAGAGTTAGCAATAACAAGTCTTTCTTGCACTATCTGTAAGGAATTTATTGATCCTTAAAGGGAGACTAGTTTCTAGTAAGTAGATTTAATGATGCACAGTATATGCTGGTCATATTTGAGACTGTCATCTATTTTAATGCCTAGAGGTTTACTGTGAGTTACAGTTTCAGTGACAGTATTATTTGCTGACTTTATGGTAAAAATATGTTTTTCATTTTGGCAATTTTTTTGAGGTAAAGTGCATTAACTTAGTTTTCTTGACATTGAGTAGGAGGTTTGATTCTTTGAGTCAAGTTTCTACAGAGGAGAAAGATTTATGGGTAATGTCTTGGAGCTTATTTATTTTTGAGGCAGCACATAATGTTGAGTCATCTGCATACTGAAATAAACTAGCATCATGAGTGTATGTGTAGAGATCATTAATCAATAAATTAAATAGGAGAGGACCCAGGAGTGAGCCCTGCGGGACACCTAGAGTAACTTGTTGAAAGAATGAGTAGGTTTGTTGCCATTTAATGGCTTGTTGCCTTCCAGATAGTAACTAAGTAACCAGAATAAGGAGTATCGTGAAACTCCTGTTGAGAAGAGTCAAATGAGCAGTTGCTGGTGTGAGACAGTATCAAACACCTTTGACAAGCCTAAGAACATGGCGGACACAAGCAGACCATCGTTTCTATGTTGGTTTATTATATTGGTAAAATGTAATAGAGCAGTAGTGGTGCTGTGCTGGGGCCTAAAGCCATGTTGTGTTTCTAAGAGCATGTTATTTGAGGTTAGGTATTGCATTAGCTGCATATGGATGGATTTCTCTAATATTTTGGAGAGGGGGAGAGAATTGCTATCGGTCTATAGTTATTAAACTATGTAGATGTGCCACCTTTGTGCAGTGGTATGATGTAAGATTTTTTCCACAGTAATGGGATATATTTTTCCACTGTGGACCTATTAATTAGTATGGACACACGGAAGGCTATGTCTTCTGCTTCCATTTTTAAGTAGTCTGACGGTAGCTGGCCTACAGCTACGGAAGTGGTTTTTAGTTTAAGGATCAACTTCCTTATGAGCGACGTAGGTACTGCACTAAAACTGAAGAACTGTGGGTGATTTTGATTGGACCAGGGGAGAGAGAGGGAGCAGATGTATTAGTGTCTAAGAGAGATAATATTGATTCTATAAAGTAGGAATTAAACTGTGGAGAGATAGAGTCTGTTGTATTGTCTGTTTTTGGAGAGGGAGTGGTGGTCTTGCTAGGGTAGAGTTGTTTATTTAGTGATGATCAAAAGGTTTTGGGTTGTTTTTATGTGTCTTGTAGGTTGGCATAGTATCTTTGCTTGTCTTGTTTGACACAGAGTTTTTCAAGGTTTCTAAGATGTCTAAATTGCTGGAAGGCATTTTGAGTTCTATTTTTATACCGATTTTCCAGGTTTTATCCCTTTTTGTCATGATTTTTTTGTTTGTTTCCTTTGTCAGCCATGTTGCGGGGTTGGACTTTACTCTTTTATTATGTACTGGTGCTGGAAGGTCTGTAAGAATATATTATTAAAGTGTTCTACAGCAGTATCTAGTGGCATTGTTCTAAGTACATTCCAGTTATATTGTTTTAGTGTTTCACTGAAAATATCTTTGCTGAAATTGGTTGTATTTTGTATTTGATTGTAGATAATATGTTTACCTCGGTTATGGTGAGTTTTAATAGCATATGTTGGTATATGGTCACCTGTGCTATCTGAGAGGCAGCCTACTTTTGTCTGTTTGTCTGGTTCGTTTGTAAGAATCCAGTCTAATGTTGAGTGTCTACCTGAAATTTTATTGATTATAGTAAGTGTGGTTATTAATTGTCTGAAGCTGAACAAGTTTATGAATTCAGTGGAGGTAGTGGAATTTATGAGTTGCCAGTCTATATTTAAGTCTCCAAGTATTATAGCTTCATGGTTAATTTATTGGGATATTCAATAAAGAATGCTTTCAGCAATATCAGTGTTATTCCCTGGTGGTATATAAATTGCTGTTAAACATATAGTTTTCCTAATATCGATTTTTAAGAGTGTTATTACAAGTTCAGCATTGTTAAATGTGGATCTTTCCTGTGGAAGCAGAGTGACGATTAGGGAATTTTTATAGATGATTGCTTCACCACCTGCATGCTTGTTTCGTCTGTTATACCTGTGCATATTGTATCCGGGGGGGGGGTCTCATTATCCTTTATTTCTTTTTTAGCCAGGTTTCAGTAGCTATGACTACATCAGAGGTTTATGTGGCAAGGTAAGCATGTACATCATGGATTTTATTGCATATACTTCTTAGGTTCATATTTAGGAAGGTGACTTTGGGTTCTGTTTTTTGCTGAGATGTATTAGGTGACTGGTTTATTTTGGGATTGGAAGTGATGATTTTATGAACAGTGGGACCTGGGATGGAGTAAATATCTCCACTAATTTTTTTAATGGATATTTAACAGAGGGAAGAGTGTGGCCAGTTATATTTTGGTCTTGGTTTGGTATTTGATCATAAATTTGGAAACTTAGTTTTGAGATATTTATAGATAAATAATTTAGGTATGTTTTTGTAGAGAAAGGGTGTTATAAAGAAAGGCAGGCTAGGTAGATATTGATATTCTTTGTGAGGCTTGGTTGAAGTCCTAAGTATTTAAACAAGGTGGATTTCATAATTGGTGCTGAAGGCTTGTAGAGTGAGGAGGAATAAAATAATCTGAGTTATTAGCATCTTATTTAACTTGAGTTTTATCTTGTTGTAAATTAGGATTAGAAAACATTAGGAGGGTACTGGGTTGGTTGTAGAGATGTAATTTGATATTTATAGGGGGCAAGGATTAAGAGAGTTTGAGAGAAAGTCTTGGGTGGTAAACGAGAGTAGGTGTTACTATTGGGAGTAATTCTATTGATTGTTTTCTTCTGGAGGGAACTGATGGTATTGGTGTGAGGAATATGTTATGGAAGTATAAATGTAGAGTAAGGGGGTGGAGTTGGTGGTAGGGTAGGGGAGCGGAGGAAGCCCTAGCATTAATGAGGGTGCACAAAGCAGGTTGAAAACTTGGCAAAGAAAAAGAGAAAAAAACAATCAGTGACTTAACTTACACAGCCACTAGCCTACTGAGAGAGATAAGTAAAAGGAACAATGCAGTTTAAAAGGCCTCTGTTATACAACAAAAGAAAAAATATTGGCCAAATGTAGGAGGAACAAAGCCATACATACTAAAAGCCCTCTGACCAATCTAAACAGGCAGTTAATAGGGTTAATTAATACTTCAAAGGCTAAATTTGAAGGAAAAAAATATGTTCTCAAGCAGTGGACAATCACAAAGCATTCTACAGCTATGTCCGTAACCTCAGAGACCTTATTGTAATTGGCATTACCCAGACTAAACTGGAGGCCATTGCCAACCTTTTGGCTGACAGGTTCAGCTGAAATTTCTCCCCCACTCCCCCAGATAATCCAAAAGAAATACTGCATACCAAAACCCCCCAACCATTACTAGGGAATAGGTCATAAATGCACTTTCCAAGTCCAAAAACACTGCATCACTTGGCCCCAATAACATCTTGAAATGTTTAATAAATAACGAGACATGACCTTTCTGGTCCACTTGAATCACTTTTCAGCTGGAGCCTTCGGTCTGGTTTTTGCCTAAGGAATAGAAGATTGCTACAGTCATTCTCCTGCACAGAGGAGGTCCACATACTGATCCAGATAACTGCAGGCCCATAAGTCGTACCAGCCTCATATGTAAGGCCATTGAAAGAATCATCATAAATATGATATATGAGGACATAGGCAACCTGCAAAAGCTGGACCCATCACAGTTTGGCTTTGTTAATGGAAGGTCATCCCTATTAAATATGGTGGACATTTTTGAGAGGGTACCAAAGCATTGGATGAAGGTAAGACTGTGCACACAGCTTACCTCAACTTGGCCAAGGCTTTTGATACAATACTCTACTCAGACATTATAGACAAGCTCACTAATTTAGGTAGAAACCCTTTTCTCACCCTCTGGTTAACCACCTGGCTCACTGATAGGACCCAGGAGGTCAAAATAAGTGAGGCCACCTCCGCCAAGAGGCCAGTCACAAGCAAAGGCCTCCAGGGCTCATTACTGGGCCAACCCCCATTTTTGCATTTATTTCTCTGAAATTAAAGCAAATGTCAAAGGTTTATGGCTGACTAAGTTTGCAGATGATTGCAAGCTGGGGGTTATCATTTACTCCCCTGCAGACACTAGCATTCTTCAAGAAGGTCTATCTCTGACTAACAAATGGTGCCAAAGCCGTGGTCTTAAACTCATTTCTAAGAAATGTATAATTGTACCCTTTGCAAAATCAACCATGTTAATAATACAGCCCTAAGAGTCGACCCAGTGGTCAGAGATCTGGCTATGCACATAGACAGTAGCCTTACCTTCGACCACCACGTGGCCATGGTGCTGAGGAAATCCTTTTATGTTGTGCAACTTACAAGTAAGGGCATGGTATCTAGGTCCAAAGAGGTCATTATCCTGCTGTACTCTGCCTTTATTAGACCAGTTATAGAGTACAGTACTCCCTTTGGTATGTACCTGACTAGGCATATGCAGCAACTACAGAAACCTCATAGATTCCTTATAAAAGGAATACAAGGAGTAACAAACCTGCCTTATGCAGAGTGCCTTAAAGCCCTTTCCCTCTACTCAGTCTCCTATAGATAGCTGAGGGGTGATCTATGCCTGGCTTACAAGGCATCTGCAAACGTCACACTTATGAATCTCCTACATATTCATAGGTCAAAGAGCACTGGGAATACAAGGTCTAGGGACCTGAATTTTGTTTGTGATTTAAACAGAACATACTGGAAAGACAAATATGTGTCCCAGAGACTGCCCCTCCTCTGGGACAGGCTTCCAGTCCATGTGAACCTGAGTTTGTGTATTACCCAGTTTAAGTGCAACCTAGACCAGTGGATGGGGAACAGGAATTTTACACCAGGCCTAGCACCCATGTCCCTTATGGACAGAGTTAGCTGATAAATGCATGGCCGTCAATGTCCTATTTGGATACAGAACATCATTATTCTTTCGGGAAAACTTGGCTAGGATTAGAAAGGCCCCCTGGTTCATTAGCCTACTAACAATTTATGAAAATATGAATCTATGACCACAAGATTAGAGGCTAGATTGCAAAGTCCATCTTCAAGTGGTGCCTTATGTCAGCAAGAGGAAAATCAAAGTGATTTCCATGAGGAAATGTTATGGCCCCACTTGGAAGAAATGCATATATAACACATATTTACTTTTATTTACAGCTTCAGGGTTTCTCTCTGTCACTTGAAATTCTAAGAGATCATAACATGCAAAACATTGGTTTTATTTACATCTATAAAGTACTGTAGGTAGGGAAGTAGAGTTCTACTAGGGACATCATAACATGCATCCGTGCTTCCTTCTGTTTTGTTTACAGCCACAGATTATGGTAGATGAGTGAGTGAAGCAATTTTATTAGACAGGTAGTAACATTCAGTCCATATTTTTTATGTGGTGCTCTATGTTACTGCAGATGGGTATGTGCAGTTCTGATAGCTGAATTACAACATGGGGTCCTGATTTTTTTACAGCCATGGAGGCACTGTAAAAGGGTGAGTGCAGTTCCATAACACAGATCACAAAGTTCATCCCATCTCTTTTATTTATTTTATTTGTATTTATTTATTTTACATTTGTTGACCGGGCTAGTCCAGCTGGATATATGTCCATTTTCAGCAGATGCCCAGGGAGAAAAGCTCCTCGAAAACACAGTAAAATTTATATAAAATAACAGTTTTCAACAGATACAGGTACAATACATATTTAAACAATTTTATACATGACATATTTTACAGATGTGGGTACATTAAAGATATAAGCACAAATTTTCACTTCAAAACATGTCTGCTTACAGAATCGTATTACTTATAATATTTAGTTAGTTATAGGGAGATATTGATGAAGACATTTTATTAATATATAAGGCCCATTTTCTTTATGGTTTTCAATAGGCAATTAATATATCCAGTTGATGTTACGGGTGTCTTTGTGAAAAAAGGTGTAATTAGTCTGGGTTCGCACAGGGACATAACCAATGGGATTTAAGGTAGGTATTCAGCTTGCTTTTAAATTGTGTTAGTGAGGAAAGTGAGGTCAGGTCACTGGGGAGTGAGTTCCAGGTTTTACCCACGGTATTAGAAAACAGAGTCACCAGCCTTATTGTTGGTTTTACCTATTTGTACTAATATTTTATTGGATAAGCGTAGGGTCTTAAGGTTGTTGTAGGGGGTGATAAGGTTGATAAGAACTGGAGTATTAGTAGGCTGATACAGGATTTTGTGGGCAACTGTTAATTGGTTAAATAGAAGTAAATTTGGCAACTCTAGCCATCCTAGTTGTTCATAATTAGTACAGTGATGGGTTCTGAATGTAGAGTCTGTTGCAAATCTGGCAATATTATTGTAGGAGACAGCCAGCTTATTCAAGTTGTTTTTAGAGAGGTTAGTATATATAGGGGAGACGTAGAGGAGGGTGGAGATTAAGTGGGTACGGGCAATAGTAGCCCTTGCTAGTGAGGTGAGAAAGGATTTGATTCTATAGAGGGAGCCTAGTTTCTTGTTGACTGTTTTTATGGTACTGTTAATGTGAGTATCAAAGTTAAGGTTATTATCTTAGTACCCCTAGTAGTTTTGTAGTTGATTCAGGAGCTATGATGGTACCATTGTTTGATGTAACAGTAAAGTTAAGTGGGGAGGCCCTATGGGTGGGAGTAAATAGTAGGAATTTTGTTTTTTTGGGGTTCAAGATGAGGCAATGATGTAATAACCATTTCTCGACTGTGTTAAACACATTTTGGGTGAGGGACTGAAGGTCTGATGGAGAGGTGGCTGAGCATATTAATGTGGAGTCATCTGCATATTGCAGATGGCTGAGCATATTAATGTGGAGTCATCTGCATATTGCATAGAGGTAGCCTGAGGTATTGCAGAATGTAGGTCAATGATAAAAATAGAAAATAGGAGAGGTCCTAATATAGAGCCTTGGAGGACACTGAGCGCAATGGGGAGATGGGTAGATAAGTTGTTCTCCCACAGAACAGCCTGTTGCCTATTGTTTAAGTAGGATTGAAACCATTGTATAGCCAGTGCATTTAGTGATAGGTTTTTGAGTATGTTTATGAGAAGTTGGTGGTTAACCCATATCAAAGGCTTTAGAGAGATCAGTAAAGAGGGCTGAGGATAGAATGTTGTTATTGCGACTTTTGATAATACAGCCAGAGAAGGATAAAAGGGCAGTAGTGGTGCTGTGATATGGCCTAAAGCCATGGTGGCAGTTGGCTAATAAGTTATCTATTAGGTGGTTTAACAGTTGTCTATGAATGAATTTCTCCATGATTTTTGCCACTAGAGATAGTATAGCAATAGGTCTATAGTTGGATAATTCCTTGGAGTTTCCACCTTTATGCAGTGGGATAACATGTGAGATCTTCCAAATAGATGGGGTAGTTCCCTCAGTGATAGTTCTGTTAGGATGGAGATGGGGTAGGTTATGGCTTTTGCAGCTTTTTGCAGATATTCTGCAGGTAGGAGATCAGCTGTGGGGTGGTAGGTTTGAGTTTCTGAATAAGGGTATAGACAAGGGATGTAGGGACAGCTTTGAGCTGAAATGAGGGAGGTAAGCTAGCAGTAGAGGTAGTCAGAGATGAGCTGTCAGGAGTTAGTTGATTGGCAAGAGACTGAATGGTCTCAGTAAAGAATGTGTTAAAGGTATCGGCAATTTGCTTTGGACTATCATGGTCAGAGCCAAATGGGGTGGGTGTGACAGAACGACCTGGGTGTAAACGTGTGTTAATCCCTGCCCAGAACTTTTGTGGTGTGTTTTGCTGGGTTTGTTAGAGTTGAATGTAATAGTTTCTTTTGTCTGACAGAATGGCTTTATTTGTATAATTTCCTAGCTGCCTAAATTTTAAGTGATCCTCTGGGCTCTTAGTAGTACACCACTTGGCCCAGACTTTATTTCTGAAGAGCATTTTTTGTTTGGTTGATTTTGAGAGCCAGGGGGCAGGTTTATTCCTAGTTCTAATGGTCCGTTTTGGTGCATGGTAGCCTAGAATACCTAAGAATTTAGTATTAAAATTGATTACTGCTTCCTCTAGAGGTAGGTTTTTGAGGGCTGACAAATTGCATGCCTTAAGTTCAGTTTGGAAGATGTCAGGGTTAAAATTTTTGTTGCTCCTTGTTGTGCTTTAGGTGATTGGGCTAGGAATGTCACTCTTAAATCTGATTATGAAGGTGAGTGCATGGTCGCTTATATCCTCAGAGAGGGTCCCTACTTTGTAAGTTTGGTGATATCTGCATATCAGAATCCAGTCTAGGGTGCTTTCATTGTTATTGAGTTTGTTGGTCCTTGTGGGGGAGCTAATGGTTTGAGTGAAACCATGTAGATTAATAAGAGTAGAAGGCTGTTCAGTAGTACAGCTTTTCCAGTTGATATTAAAGTCACTGAGTATTATTGTTTCTTGGGGATAGTTGGTGGAAAGCCAATGTAGGATATCTTCTAGGATGTTAGAGTTATTCCCTGGGGGAAGGTAGACAGCAATAATATAGATGGATTTACATTTATTGAGTTGAATCTTGGAAATAAGGATTTCTGCATTACTAGTTAGAGGGGATTTAGAGTCTACAGAGGTCACCTGTAGTATAGCTACTCCACCACCTTTCTTAGCTTTTCGATCTAGTCTCAAGATGCTGTACCCTGGTGGTATAACTTCATTGTCTTGCATAGATGGCTTGAGCCATGTTTTAGTGAGACACAGGATGAATGCACATCCATGAGAGCATGTAGGTGGGCAACCTTATTATTTATGCTCCTGATGTTAAGATGGGCTATCAAGAGTGAGTTGGGAGGTCTGGAAAGGAATTGAGTACTAATAGGGGTTGTGTTATGGGTCTCTGTGGTCTTGATATAATTTGGGCCAGGACTGGGATGTATATATCCATCTATTAAAGAGTGGAGTCGAATTCTAAGTGTAAGTTTTAGAGGTTTACATGTTAGGAATTGAAATTTCCTAGCTTTTGGTCTATAGTATCTGATGTGAGTCAGTCTGTGATATTTTCCCGGTAGGTAGGCTGTTGTGCAGGGTGTATTTGAATAGCTTTGAGAGACTGCTAATGGAGGAGTGGGGGTTTGCTTTGTGGGGTAATAAAGATTTATGTAGTTGAGATGTTCATAACATATAAGTAGATAAGATATAGATAGATTTGGTATGAGGAAAGATAGAAGTAGGATCTTCAGGTGTGGAGAGGTTGATATGAATGACATTGTGGCAGAGTTATATATGGGGTAAAGATAAAGGGTAAGTTATGTGGTTTACAAAGATGAGACTTGAAAAAGTTGGTTCTAGCACTTTAAGGACTGAGATCTATGATTGGTTATTAGTATAGGGGCATGGTTAGGGTGTATAAATGTAGGAGCACTGGGGGCAGGTGGCAGTTGGTTGCAGGGTAGGGGAGCGGAGTGAGCCCACAGGGCGAATGGAGCGGGATAGAGCCAGTGAAGGAAGAGGACCCCAAGAACAATCAGTGAAGAGCTGACTGCTGAGGTAAGGTAAGGTGGAGATGGGTATGGAGGTGAGTGAGTTATAGTGAAAATAGAGGAGTGAGCAGGACTGGGGTAACAACAAGTAAAAGAAAATAAAGGTGCCTGATAGATATATTTCAAAACAGTGGGAGAGATGTATAAGGCAAATACTAGGAGAAGGATGCCATCTAGTGGACAAGGATAAAATGCAACAGTAGCTTTACAAGAGTGTTGTCAGGTCTAGGAGGAAAGGAGGGTAAACAGGAGTTAGCTACATAGACTACAAGCGGGTAGTATGTGAAGGTTTGGGAGAAGAGAAGATTAGATTATGGCTGCTGGCTGTCCTGGCTAGGGAGCGGGCTTCAATAACATGGAAATATATTATTCAAGTATATCTTTTAATACAATAGTTATTGAACACATATTTTCTTGGTTCCTTGTGGGAACGAGGCTTAGGGAGAGGATTGACTCTATTCTTTAGTTCAGGAAGAGACCAATAGTCTTAACATAAGGTTTGGTTCTTGGTCTTCAGGCAGGGCAGATTCTCATTCCCTAGTTCAGGACAAGCAGGATGGAGAGAATGGTATAGGACGTCGAAGCCAGGGACACACAGCAGCCAAGAGCTAATCCATGAATTAACAGCTGTAGGGTAAATAGGATGAATGAGTGCAGTATTAGAGAGATTGCAACATGCAGTCTGTGTTTTTTTTTTACTTCTGTTGGGTAAGAGAGATGAGTGGGTTTAATTATACTAGACAGATTATATCATACAATCTATGCTTTTCTATACAGCTGTAGGGTAAGAGAGAGAGGTGTGAATAAAATTGTACTAGAGCATACCTCTTAACCTCTTAGAGCAAAAAATCTGGACAAACCCTAACATGATGGGGTGGGACAAATAGAGACAGATTTTAAATATTGCTCTTACAAACTAAGTTGATATAATAATAGATTTTGCATTAGCATGAATTGTCTGAAGGATGTGGAGTCTTAAACTCAAATGTTTGTCATTATTTAATGATTTCAATCCTCAGCTATTTGCCAGGGAAGTACAGTTTTTAGGAGGAACACACCAGAAATATGAGGCAAAAATCTGGACATTCTGCAAAAATCTGTACAGTTGAGAGGTGTGTACTAGAGAGATTATTGCATGCAGTCCATTTGTTTTTCTTACACCTGTGTGGTACTACAGATGGAAAGTGCAGTTTTATTGTAGAGACTGTAACGTGCAGCCCATTAGCCAAATGTGTGATGTATGCCCCTGAGTCCCCTACAGCCAAATGCCCAAATATAGATCAGAAAGCTTATGTTTATCTTAATGAACGCTGATGCAGTATCATTCCTTATCTATAGGTATTTGACACCCTTCCTACCTGATTTTCAGCTCTTTTTGACATATCCCAACCATATCTCTAAACCGTACGGAATTCCTCAGTATTTACCAGTTTTGAGGATAAAATAATGGGGTGCTATGAATTCCAGAGTTTCCCCTTCAATTCCCAATTTTTTATTTTTTGTTTTTATTTTACAATTTTATGCTATGGCCAATGTCATCATGAATCACCAGCATTTCTCACAATGTCATCAATGTGCAGGGGCGTGTGTGATAACGTCAGTTTTGTCAGGCAGTGCCTGACTGCCTATCAGACTCGGAGACTCATCAGGACCCCGGGAAATTTAAACAAGTAAAAAATAAGTTCAGTTGTTTACAGCCATAGCCAACAAACAATGTTACATCAACGCACAACAATGACGATGAGTCTTCAGTGGCCTGCTGCAGTGGACTGGATGGACACACGCCCACTGGCCCACCCATGTCCACAGGATGAGGAGGAAATTTACTTTCTCCAGCTCGACCTGAAGTTGGTAAGTAAAAAAAAAAAAAAAGCAGAAGATGGGCAGAGCCATGACACTGTGATAGATTGGTGGGGAAATATCAGTTCAGTGGTTTAACTGAATGGCATGCATGTCTACAGGTAGACAATATCTAGTTGCAAAAGTATCAGTTGCTGGAGACAGAAGATGCCAAGGAACATAACGGTAATCTCTGTTTTTCATAAGAAATTACTACCAAGATGATTTGTAATTGTGCACTAACGGTGAATGCTTTTTTCAGGAGATGTCACCCTTCTTTTTGTGTTTCTGCAACTGAGGAGTTTGCATTTATGAGTTTTCATTGAATCCTTATCTTAGACTGTAAGAGAATAAACTGTGCACTGCTGAAAAACAATGCTGGCTGACATCTGCATGTTTATTTTCTAAAGATGCAGGCTAGTAATAACAGGATTGCAAACACACACAAAAGACAAGTGACACTTTTGTATTTTGGAATACACTTTAATGCATATTCTCTTGCTCTGCACCTGATCTTGGCCCTTTTGGTCCCTGTTTATTCTCTGCTTTGTCCCAGTTTCTCTTTTTTTTCTGTTTTGTACCGGTATTATTAAGCCAGCAGTAGGCCACAGTTTTAATTGGAATGTGTGTCAAGGGTCAGCTGTTCGCTGGTGCTGTTCCAGACGACTTGATGATTGATTTGGTGTCCTATGGTTTGTAACTAAATTTTGTAGGAAAGATTGGAGGGTCCCACACCTGCTTGATGACGCAAAACCTTCTAATACCATTTTGCTTAGGTTTGTTCAACCAGAACTGCTGCAGTTAAGTCATTCTCCAACAGATTGGACATTCTCCAGCAGTTAGTTGCTCCTAAAGTACTTCATAACCCCCCACACTGTTGCCTACTGTGGCATTATATTACATTATTAATGTTTGGAGTATCTTGGGGTTGGGTTGGATAATGTGCTCGCTGCATTTGCGGACATTGTGCTATACAAACGTGGAGGCGCAAAATGAGATAGCCAGTTCTGAAGTGCAAACAAAACAAAACTTGCATTTCAGCTTTTATATTATACCCTCTCCAGATATATTTAGCATTGAGTGTATCCAAGCACTATATATGTCCAGATTTGCAGAATGTCCAGATTTTAGACTCATATTTTGGTGTGTTTGTTGTCTAATAACATATCACTAAATTGTGTAGGTTTGTTCTGGAGCAATCACGTCTCTAATTTAAGATCCATTTCAAAAAATTCTAAATTTGAAAATGCATTAAGGGAGCATTTTTCAAGGCAATGGAATTGTAACTGTTGTACAACTTAAGCTAATATGATATTTTGTTGATTTGTATGATTATGATTTTTTTATTAAAATGCACAACTCGCACATCAGTTTTTAGTTAATAGATAAGAACTGCATTAGCCTTGTTAGATATGTTTTTTTGTTTGTTTTTGTTTGTGTAGGTGTCTTTTCTATCTATTGCCTTACTTTTTTCTCAGGGATCACATTATTTGTTATTTTAAAATATCCTTTCCCACTTACATGCATTGTATTGTGTTTTTTATTGTAGCTCTTCTACCTGGGACTCTACTGGACGTGAGATTGTACTATCTGGGTATTCCCAGTACACAACGATAAACTTTTTTTGTGTCTTTCGGCTTTTCCCGGTTAGGGGTCGTCACAGAGAAACTCCAGTCTGCTAATGATTGGCAGTAGAGTTTTACGTGCTGGCTTGCCGGGCCTAACGCACAACCTTCAACGAAGGAATGCCCGTTCACGCATGTCGCGTACACAACAATAAATAAATAAAATGCTAGTCATTAGTGGAACAATGCTCAACCAAGACAGCATGCCTTGCATAGTAAATGGAATAGAATATGGACTGTTTCTCAAAGGCAAATCATTGAGGACTGAAGTCAGAAAATAATGGGAGAGATTTGATTTTCAGACTTCATATCCTTCAGAAAATTCTTGCTAATGCAAAACCTATTATTCTATCAACTTTCTAAGTTTTTTTTATCTGTCTACATGAAAAGTTTTTTTACAATAACAATGTAACAGAGTAAATCAGCATCACATTCCCTAGGATTCAGAGAATTCCTCTCTGTGCACATTGTCTGTCCAATAAGGGTTGACAGTTTAGTATCACTGCAAGAAATTCCAGTTCAGAGACATCTCAGTAGCTCATTAGACCTGACCACACTAGTATTGTCCCTAGTAGCCCATGCGTAGTGTTAGAAAAAGCAGTCCTACATGCAAATATTTACACATTCAGATATTCACAGTCACAGTAATCCTACTTGAATAGCTGCTATTATGCTGAGTATATTCAGACATCTGTACTATACCTGCTATAAGCATCACATTGCAATGTGACCTCTTCTATAGAAAATAAATTAAAATGGTTAGCTGTCACAGTGAGCAGCTAGTGGTTTCACCATATTAATTTATTTATTTACTTATTATTTTATTTCTTAACATTTATTTATTAGGATAATTTGATTGGGTCATTAAAGTAAACCCATTTGCAGCAAAGGCCAAGGAGAAAGGCTCCATATATTATTCAGGATTACAATGGAAAAGACTGCCCTACTATAGGATATCAAGCTTATAATGTTTGGAAAAGGTATGAAAAGTAGTCCAGGTGGCTACCTTTCAAATACTCTAGAGAACTGAGGCATTTTTAACGAAGGCTGCTGCTGTGCCTTAGTAGAATGGACAGCCACATGCATCTTCCCATGTTTTTCTTTTGCTCTTGTAGCAAATGATAACACAGCTAGCCAGCCACCAGGACAATGTTTGCATGGATACAGGTCCGTTTTCCAGGCAGGAAGAACAGAATGAACTCTCAACAGTGTAAGCATTTAAAATACGTCCATAATTTGGGAGCTTTTCCCCTAATTACTTTCTGTTTGTTATGAACTCTAGAGATATAAGTTGAGATATGTGGGGGAGGTAGGTTCAAGGGGAAGCAGGCTGCAAATGACAGAAAGATGTACTTTAGCAGATGTACAGGATTAGCAAGTGTAAAATATTTATGTTAAGAAGTGCTAAGCAGTGGTTCTGCCACGTCTATGCATGGAATCAGTTTTCATTTGGGCAAATAAGAATTCCCATCCTCCTATATAATATGCAGAAATCCTTCTGGAAACAAAAAAATATCAGGCTAAGAGCATCCATGGTGGTAGCCAAAGAATGTTTAAGTTTCTGTATATCAGTGGCCCTTTTTCATGGGTAAGGAAAGCACTGAACTACACAAGCTATTCTGATTCCTCCTTTCTCAACTGAACTAACTAGAAGAAAATTGTTACCCTGGCCACAAAAGAGCCAGTGGTATGAGCATGACTTTGACTCTACTTGCTTCTTGCATGACCGTGCATATGAGTGGAATGACTGGGAAGGCATACAGGAGTTCTCATGTCCAAGGGATGGAGAATGCATTCACTGCTCAGGTCTTTTGTCACTGGTAGGTGGTATAGCTTTTTTTTTAATATTCAATCTTCTGAGATGCAGACAAATTCATTTACTGAGTTGTATACCTCTGCTTCAAGCTTGAATGTTGAAATGTTGGGTGTGGACCTCCCCAGTTTCTCCTCCACTGAGTTTAGCTCTGAGAAGATGTAAAAAGTGCATAGATGAAGTCCGAGCTGGGTGGCTGCATTCCAGGTTGTCATTGCTAGTTTATATCGCTAATATGAAATGAGTACCCTCCTGATTGTTTATGTACCACATTATTGAGGCATTGTTTGCAATTATCTTTGGTGTTCCTGGCTACCAGACTGTATCAAAAACTCTTTAGTACAGAACCAAGGCAATCATCTCATTTAAAATGATATGTTTATTCACCATGGAGGTCTTCTGTATTCCTTGCACTTTCAGGTGACCTATATTAGCCCCACACTGTGTACTGTTGTGGCTTATGATGTTGATGAGATGCATCACTGTTTTAATTTGAATCTCTATATGTAGACAATGCATATGGAAATCTCACATACAAGTAAATAAAACAAAATGGATTCTGAAAAATGGTTATCCTCAGAAACTTGTCCACCCTGGATACAATTGATGAGTCCCCAAGGGCCATACTTCCTGGTGACTAAAAAAAGCATGTTGTACTCAACATTTCCTAAGAAATGGGATGCAGTCAGTACTGTCCCTACTGATTCTGTTTCCAAACCTAATGACACCAGGTTCCCTAAAATTTACCCAAGTGATTTTGTATTTTATTGTCAAAGGTGCCAGAAACAGTCATCAGTTTGAAACTTAGAGCATTTACCATTTTGTTTGGAGTAGTTACATCCCAACTAAGTTTAACAGGCTCCAGTATCACTATATCTAAATCCTACTTATGAGGTGCAGTTACTAATGAAGTAGATACTGGTTGCTTTACGGGGACAGTCTTTGTTGAGGAGTTAATGTCTTTGAGTCTGTCAGCTTTAGGTCTTACTCCACAAACTGAAAACATTGAAGCTAAGAAAACTGATATCTAATCAGCAGAGTAGCTGTTGTGGAGACTGGGACTTCAGAATGGTAGCTGTGGTCACAAAATACAAACTAGGTAATAGTGGGTCAGGTCTGAAGAGTTAATTGGAGGACATTACATTAGAGGCCAAACTTATCTGCCGATAATATTGTTCTCACCAGCAGTAAGCATAATCCTTTAAGTACTGTAGAAGAGTGAAATCATGATTTGTATAATCTTTAATCCTGGTTTGTCAGTGATAATTGGCATTGATAATGCAGAAACAAAGTTGGTCTGATATGTGTTCAGCACTAAGATATCAGCAGTCCAGAGTAAATAAAACAGGTTGTACAACATCACAAACAACAAATGGGTATTAGCTGGCAGGTATCTGAGAACATAGCTAGATCCCTGCCTTTTTAATCTCTATGATGAATGCATGTTTGTTAAATTGTATCAGCATATTTCCATCTGTCACAGAATTAAAAGATTCTTCTTGTTGAAATGAAATAAGACAATGAATAATGCAGTCTCTTATTTACCTTATGGAGCAATACCTTCAGTGCGTCAGTGACAACTCTGTGTGAACTAAGGATGACATAACAGTTTTTGCAGGCTTATTGCAAACACCACTTTCACAGTTAGTAGGATGACTGCCTATAGAGTGACTTGGGCAGGGTTTTCCGCCAAAATTATAGCTGACCCAGAGTGGCATAATGGATAGCACCGTTGCTTGTCAACACATGGCTCTCCAGTTCAGCCCTCAGCTGGAGTGTCTTATATGTGGAAACTACATGTCTTCTCTGTATCCACTTGGAGTTTTGGTGGGTGCCATGGTTTCCCATTATATAGTCATTGTTAGTACTAGGCTAACTGACTTTGCAGGCCATTTTAAGCATAGCCAATTATCCCATTTGTTGCTTAAAATTAACCTATCTCATTGGAGTTTATATTCACCTAACCGTTTATAATATCTATATGTATATATTACTCCAGTGATAATTAGTAGATCAAAACATAGATGGTTGGAAGGGACCTGTGTGTTGGGATAAAACATTTAGGAGTTGCCTTTGTCCATTAGTAGTACAGAGGGGAGCCCTAGTGTAAACTTCTTATTTTCTATCCATTGATCCAAGTTAGATGTGAATGCAACCAGGTATGAACTATAAGAGACCAGTTGGCCTCTCATGCACAAGATACAAGGTTTGATACTGATCTCTGTCCCATGCATGTTTTGGCTTTTCATGTTTTCTCCATGTGCCTCTTGTCTCTGTGAGGTTCCTTCCACCTTTGAAAATCATGCTGAGTGTTACCATCTCAAACTCACCAAAGAATGGAGCTGTGGCAGCAACACAGACTCTACATGTTGCCATATAGGGGAAAGAGTTGTATAGACCAACTGCTTTGGGCACCTACTGTGGTGCGCAGTATCCTTAAGATATCAGAACATGAGTCACAGACTGAGTGCCATGGAAGGGCTAACCAGTCGATGGTGTAAAATATGGCCCTAGGTGAGTCAGTCGTGTTGACTAATGTCGCTAAATGGGCATGGGTATTTGTCGGTGATAAGTGGGTTGAGAACCCGACCTACCCCAGGGAGCATGGTGGGAAGCATGTATGTGCCCTATTGGCCAGTGTGTGCCCCACCATAAAGCCCAGCAGCCCTTGGTCACTAAGCTACTGGCTGGCTGATGTCCAGTTGCCCAGCTTGGGCTACCTGGGATAACTCTTTTGAAAGAAAGCTGGATATAAAACCAATCAACCTGCCAAACATGAACTAAGAATTGCTACACTTAATGTAGGTTCACTGACAGGATGGAGCTTGGAAGTGGTTGACATGATGATACTGAGGAGGCTGGACAGCCTTTGTGTCCAGGAGACAAGATGGAAAGGCAGTGCAGCAAAGACACTTGGCTTTGTATCCAGAGTCTTCTACTCAGGAGGAGGCCAGGCTAAAAATGGTGTGGGAACTGTGATGAGGGAGACAGTTCAGAAGACAATGAGGGATATCATCAGAATTAGTGACAGACTTATGGCAGTCAGACTCCAGTGTAATGATAGGACAGCATTCATAATCTCAGCCTATGCCTCACTGCAAGGCTGTGATAGTGAAGAAGAGTACAGTCAGGCAGCAGTTGTATGACCTACTAGATAAAACATGGTGCAGGGCCTACTAGATACAGCAGTACAACATTAATTGTCGTTAATAATGGTTGGCTAAATGCACATATTGATATGAGGAGTGTATCAGTCCACATGGGTGGAGCAACAGGAATAAAGAAGGATACATCATTCTAGATTTCTGTCTGACAAATGGCTTAATAATAGCCAGCTGCAAGCAGTGGTCGGAGAAGGCTCTAGGGTCTGCAGAGACCAGGATTAAGACCTGGAAGTTGACTGGAGAGAAAGCACAATATTTCAAGGAATTACTCAGGGCTGTGGCACCCCAAGCAGAAGAGGAAATAAGTACACAGTTGAAGAAGAATGGCAGCACCTCAAAACAGCATGTGTGAGAACTACAGAATAGCTATGTGGCCAAACCAGGCATGGAAATAAGGTCCATAAGGAAAGCTGGTGGTGGAATGCAGAAGTCCAGGAAGTCATCATAAGAAAGAAGGTGTGCAGGAAAAAAGTGGAGATAGAAAAGACAGACCAGGCTGGGACGTAATACTGGCTGGCTAACAAAGAGGCTAAGAAAGAACTTGCAGTAGAACAGAACAGGGCATTAGAGGCCCTCTACCAGCTTTTTGGAAGTGATTCAATAGATAGCACAAAGAAACTATATCATGTTGCAAGATAAAGACAGAAAGATAAAGAAGATAGACACCCTTCATAAGGGATGCCAGCAACAAACTGCTCACCAGTCCACAGGACATCAAAGGCTGATGGAAGGAGTACTTCCAGCAGCTTTTAAATGAAGAAAATCTTACAGAAGCTGTACTGCCCCAGACACAGCCCAGTATAAGAGAAGAAGAGGAGTCCACCCTAGAAGTAGTAAGAGCAGCACTAAGGAAAATGAAGTCAGGGAAAGCAGCAGGCTTAGATGAGGTCACAGCAGATATGATAAGATGCTGGGTAAGATAGGGGAGAAATGGCTCCTGAGTGTACTCATAGCACTACGGAGAGAAAGGCATGTCCCAGATGACTGGAGAATAAGATGCTAGTGCCAATGTTCAAGAACAAAGGGGGCATACACAACTGTGGACAGTCCAGAAGTATCAAACTCCTGTCACATTGCATGAAAGTTCTGGAGAGGGTGATTGATGAATGTAAATACGCAGATTAGTAGAAAGTAAGATGTGAACTGAGCAGTTCAGATTCAGATGAGGATGCAGCACAACTGACACAATTTTTGCAGTGAGACTGATAGTTGAGAAGAAGCTATAAATGAGGAAAGAGTTCAACTGGGCTTTCCTACAGTTGGAGAAGACGGATGACAAGGTCCCAAGAAAGCTGATTTGGGCAGTCCTGCAGTGGTTCATAGTCCCAGAAACACTGGTAGAATTAGCGCAAGCTAAGTACAAGGACCCAATGAGTCAAGTACAGTTAGTGTTCAGTCTTACAGAGGGGTTTCCAGTGGAATGTGTGTGCATCAGAGTTCACGTTCTGAGCACACTATTGTTTGTACTGGTGATGAACTACATTAGCAAACAGGTTGGAGGGGACAGATCAACAAATTTGCTGTATGCAGATGATGTGGCATTATAGTCAGATTCTTAGCAAGAACTTCAGCAAAGAATAGGGTAATAAAATGCAAAACTGAAAGCAGATGGGATGAAACTGAGTACAGATAAGACAGTTGTAATGGCAGCAAATGGAAGAGGCTGAGAATTAAGATAGAAGGGAAATAGTGGGACAGGTTAACAGCTTCGGGTATCTGGGAGGGGTGGTTGAAGAGAAGGGGAGTCTGAATGAAGAGATCAAAGCTGGAATCAGAGGGGCTGCAGCTAACTGGCGCAGAACATCAGAGGTAATGTGTGACAGAAGAATGCCAAATAAGCTGAAAAGTAAGGTGTACAAACCAGTGGTGTGATCAGTACTACTGTATGGTACAGAAGTCTGGCAGTAAGGGCAGAGCAGATGAAGAAGCTAGAGGTGATGGAAATTAAGTGCCTGAGATGGGTGGTAGGATGCACACTGTGGGACAGACGAAGAAGTGAGGACAAAAGAGCAGAAGCCAATGTAGCTGCAATTGCAGAAAAGATGAAAGAGAATAGATTACAGTAATCATGTGCAGAAAAGCAGACAGCAAGCTGGTGAAGAAGATTTGAGACAGACAGAAAGAAGGCAAAAAGGAAATGAGGGCATCCAGCAAAGAGGTGGGTGGATTGTGCAAGAGAAGATCTGCATCAGTCAGGCATGAAGGCAGGAGAGTGGCATTGAGTCAAGAGAGATGATGATAGTTTTCATGATACCCCGACTCCATATAGAAGATTGGAAAAGGGAGGGAGGTTGATGGTGGCCAGGTATGAATGTTGTATGTGGACGGTGAGTCTGTTCCAGAGCAAAAACATGTTGTTGGGGATGTAATAATCCTTTGGATTACTTATAGGTGTATACGTGTGTGTGTGTGTGTGTGTGTGTTTGTGTGTGTGTGTGTGTGTGTGTGTGTGTGTGTGTGTGTGTGTGTGTGTGTGTGTATTCATCATGCAGTAGACTACTGTTCTGTCCAGTATCGGTCATTATGCCTTGCAGCCATTTAATTTCAGGATAGACTCCAGCTCACCTGTAACTCTGACTTTGATAAAGCGGGTAACTGGAGAATGACTGCTGAGTAGAGATAAAATTAATTGCATTTAACAAGGAGTTAACTGAGCTATTACGTTAGATGGATTTTACAGTTATTGATAGTTTAAATTTATATTGTTCTTTATGATTCTCTTTGCTGTTTTGTATGCTAAACGTGTGCAAGCGGTCACCCTCCCCCCTCAACTCTCTGGATGTGTTATCAGTTGTTTTCTAGCAGTATATCTTGCAAAGGCCTCTCTTCTATTTCTGATAAAGATCATTTGTGGGCAGAGCACCTACATTGTTTTCAAATGTAAATAAATAAAGATTGTTTCAACAAGGAATATGCTGTGGAGATTTAATGTAAGCAGAGTAAGTATAACCAATTTTTATTTATTTATTTTTTAACAGTATTGTTGTATTCTGCTCCATTGAGCGGTTTATTAAAAATCAAAAATTTTTTAACAATTTAAATAATCTGCTAGCGGCTTTAAGAATTTGAAGTAACCAGCCTACTTCCTTAAGGGAACATTGGATTAACAATGTGCACGCTGACTAGTTTGACCAGTCTGTGTGCACACTTTACAGCGGTAATGTCCTTTTCTGTTATAATTATAAGTTTAAGACTGTACGCATTTTTCATGTACCTACAACTGACATACATCTGCCCATTGAAGGAGGAACTATTCAGAACTAATTCCTATGATTTTACTACTTAAAGGTTGGCTTGTTGTAAGGGTAGACAATAACATGTGTTCTTGTTTTGTTTGTTAGTTTTGACTAGCTAATGGCAGTGTACCTTAAAGCTGGAGAGGGAGTGTAGTAATGCTGGATAGTCACCATTTATCCTGTCCTGTCTGAAAATACTGTCTGAGTGCATGTTTGTAAACAAATTTGGTCAAGTTTTAATTACTATTGGTAAGGTAGATTTGAAAGGCATTAGGCTCAGTCTGAGGCCAGTGTAGCCCTAGTGTGAAGCTCATTTGGGTAAGATATGGCTTGGCTGTTACCCAAGGCTTCAATGTGCATTTTTTGTATATGCCATTAAGACAACTTCCCTTTGTATACTAATGTGGTACCAGTGGCATACCTCTCAGCTGTCCAGATTTTCACAGAATGTCCAGATTTTTGCTTCATATTTTTGGTCTGCTCCTCATATAATTTGTGATTTTCTGGCAAACCACTGGGATGATCTGAGAAATTAACTCATTAAATACTGACATACATTTGAATTTCAGTCTTCAAATCCTTCAAAATTGCATATTAACACAAATCCTGATATTCTAGCAACTTTCTAAGTTTATAAGAGCATTATTTAAAATATGTCGCTATTTTTGGGCCTTTGTCCCCATATCTTGTCAGGATTTGTCCAGATTTCTAGCACTATGAGGCTGAGAACTGTGACCAGTGGTCAGAGCCAAACATTGCACACAAATATTACTTGTATGACGGTTAGCACCCATAGTTCCTGTCCATCACAGATGCATTTGTTTATCAACTTTACCTTGGTATACCTCTGCTAAAAATTTTAGTCTTATATGCTCTTGTGATGTCTTTTGGTATATTTGATGAAGATTCATGAGCATGTTGGGAGGGAGATGTTACTTATCCTATATGTTTTGTAATTGTTCAGTTTCAGACTTTAAAGTAGGCATTTGAAGTCTGGGCATTCTGACTGCAGTAGATGCAGGAATTGTCACCACAAGAAGAGATGGGCCCAGCGAGTGTGACTAGGACACTGTATTATTTGTATGCATATTGCATAGTCATTTGATAGTTGATGAATATCTTAACAGTGACTTCTTGATGTGTCCATTCTGTACATTAGATTTTATTTGTTGTGAAAGAAAGATGTAGCAATCCTCCATGAAACATTTAACAGTGATGGTACTATTCATCATATTTTGTATTGTATATTAATTTGTTTATCTTCACTTGCTGGGATTCAGAAAGGCCATACATGATCAGGAAGTCTTAACACAGCCATTTTCCCACTCACAAGCCTTTCCAATTGTTAGACACCCCTGCCACCATGATGTTTCCCACTGGCAAGAATCTCAACATGGAGGGCAGTCCCCCTGGCAGAGCTGCCTGCTGATGTAGCAGTCTAGGAGAATGGCTAATGCTAATGCTGGACATGCCAGCGGCCACTTACTTACAGTACTGAGCAATTCAGATAATTTCTCAGCTGAGTAAATTTCCAGAACACCATTGAAAGAAAGCAGTCACTAATTCACTCCTATGGAAGCAGTTGCAGTGCAGGTAAGTTAAGCAATGGTGTGGGTTGGGTGGTGTTATTGTGTGCTTGGATGTGTGTGTGCATGTCTGTAGGGGCATGAATGAAGCTTGATGAATGTGTGTGCATGTGTGTCTATGTCTATGTGGGAGGTATGCTTGTGTATCTGTCGGCATATGTGTATGTGTGAGAGTGTATGTTTACCTTGGTGGTCTCACTGGGGATGTTAGGTAGGTAATCGTGAGTCTGGATTGTGTGTTGGAATGTGTATGTGGATGAGTACTAGAGAGCTTCCATGAGTGTGTCTATTGTGAGAGGGCTTGTTTATTGTTGTTGTTATTGTGTGTGTATACATGGGTGTTGTAATGTGTGTGTGTGTATGTGTGTGTGTGTGTGTGTGTGTGTGTGTGTGTGTGTGTGTGTGTGTGTGTGTGTGTGAGAGAAAGAGTGAGTGTAAGGGGTTTACCTTTGACAATAATATGCATGGCCCACCAAGGAAAGTCTGACAGTACTACTATTAGAAAAGTGAAGTTCAGAGAAATGCTAATTAGCCAATAATGAGGTCTTTCTCGTCATGGCCATTGACTGCCTTTGAGGACATTTTCTCAATGTCTCATCAATTAACCCACTTATGGTAGGCAATTTACATGAGTAATGAAGATCTTTCTGAACTCTAGAGACTGTCTTTTGGTATGATCCCCAGAATTATTTTTCTTTTATTTTTGAACAGCATTATGGGTAAGGCAGTGGGCTACAAGTGTGGTTGACTGGATTTGAATATTATTATCCTCAATTTGAATCTTGTGTAATTTTAACAAGTCAATTTATTGCCCTCCTGGTCTGCTTCTCAAATGGAGCACCTGTGAAGTGAGCTAATATCATTAACAGAAAAACAATCAAATAAACAGAGGAACGTGAAGCAGTAGCACACCTGATGCTCTGTTCAGTTCTTTTCAGCCTTAAAAAAAAAATCTGTATGATGAGCAGTCAGCAGAAAAAGCTAAGTTAAATTTGTTTATGTGAGTTTAAACAAGAGTATGTTCAAAAAGCTGGAAGGAGTACCTTTGTATTGACACCTGTGCAGACCCAACATGGTCTGAAAGGCCTGTATGTGCTTCTGATTACTATTTTTTTCTTTAGACCTAATGTTCCCAGTTTCAAAACTTTGCTCAAAATGTAGTCTACACTGTATCGGAGGCAATGTAACACACATTATGCAAGATTAGTCCTGAGGGTACAATGTCTGACAATGTCTGAGTCACACACAGTTCAATATCTCTCTAAGTTAGTACAGATACTGCTCAGCAAAAAAAGACACTTCGAAATGTCACAACCAAGTAAAACCAAACAGCAACTGTTCAGTGCGTGCAAAGGCAAGGTCAAGCAGAGCTCAGAAAAATGGCCATAGTTAGGAACGAGTAAAGAAAAGACTTGCAAATGTTGTAAACTGTTGAATGTCATGTACTATATCACTGTGGCAAGGTCTAAACATGTGTTCCCAAAGTTAGCATATTTACCTGATACAAACATCTTTTCCCCTGGAGAAAAAAAAAAACTTCTGTATTAAAAAAGGATATGTAAACATTCATATTACAGCTGTGTGCAAGCAGACCACAAATTAGCATAACTCTGTGGTTGAATTTGCAGATATTTCCATGTAGTGGATGCTTAGGCTATTTTAGGGTTGTAAAGTACAACTTGTGTGGCTGTTTGGAATGAAAGGGGACAGTAGATGCTGGCTATGTTTGTACGAAACAGCACTGACTTTATTCCTTTCAGAGACTGACGGTGCTAGAATTGTTGTAATATGAGGAACACAGCAGGGTATCTTCTATTTACTGGACTAGCTTCTGTTATAAATCACTCACAAACAGTCCTAGTAAGCAAGGGTGTTGTTTATGGCGGGCATCCATAATCTATGGAACATCCCTTATTCTAAGTCTTAAAAATTCCCTCATCCGCATTGTTCTCCATTGATGGGGTCTGTCATACATTCATCATTAAGAACTTTTTAGCAAATATCCATGTAAATAATACAGAATCATATTAATTCATCAGAAGAGCCTTTAACCATCCTGTTAAGCTTCATAGTTGATGTTGTTAGTACATTTTGGCTCCTGTACAGGTGACTGAGGTGAAATTTCTCTAGAGTCATTATCCCGAAGAAAAAATGCCAAGGAGCATTACCACAGTTGCTGTTTTCCTTATGAAATCATTGCCTGTGTGATGTGTGTGTGTCTGTGTGTGTGTGTGTGTGCATGCGTGTGTGTGTGTGTGTGTGTGTGTGTGTGTGTGTGTGTGTGTGTGTGTGTGTGTGTGTGTGTGTGTGTGTGTGTGTGTGTGTGTGTGTGTGTGTGTGTGTGTGTGTGTGTGTGTGTGTATGTGTGTGCTTCCAATGGTTCACTTCTTCTGGGAGATTTTTCCCTTCTTCGAGTTAGTGTGATCATGGAGTTGGCGTGGTGTATGAGGGACTTACCCATGCTAAAAATAAAGTTAATTTTCCTCCTTCTGTTTTGAGCATTATTTTCACTATTTTTGATGCTCAGGGTTGTGGGAAATGACTTTTAATAGTAGAACCATAAGTGTCCATATTTTGCTAATCGCACAATATTTTGAGGACAGAAAGTTAAGAGTTATGTCCTTGATATTAGTGACACATAATTTTATTTTATTTTGTTTATTTTCCTTTGTTGACTGGGTTAGCCCACTTGACTAGTAGTCTGTTTTCAGGGGAAGCTTGAGGTGATATTTATATTATGAGGGGAAATTTGGACAGGGCATCAGGGAACTTCCTGTACACAGCAGCAAGGAAGAGGCCTGAGAAAAGCAGCTGCATAGAGGTGGAGAGAAAAGCTATAGAGAATTCAGAGGTGGAAAATGAAAATTTGGAGAAAAACATTGTTTGCTATGGACCTTCAGAATGTATACAAAGATTCCTGTGTGGTGGATGTTATAAATGAGCAGTGTTTAGCCACCTCAGTAGAGAAGGAAGTAATTTGAATCTGTTGAAATGGTGCAGATAACAGAATTGCTGTAAGGACGGCTTGCAGATAACGTCCTGTCAAAAATAATTGAGCAGGATGAGCCAGGTGACAGTTCTACTGTTTCATGGGTGAGATGGCAAATACATTTTTCGGAAGTGCTAATGATGCTGATCCAGGTGATGTGGCAGCAGATAATGCAGCAATACAAACTTATGCAGCAGTGAAAGAAAGTAAAAGAGGAAAGCAGCAACAAGCTGAGAAGGGGTCTGGTTTTGAGGCAGCAGATAATGTAGTAACTAAAACATCTGCAGCAGTGAAAGAAAGTAAAAGAGGAAAGCAGCAACAAACTGAGAAGGGGTCTGGTTTTGAGGCAGCAGATAATGTAGTAACTAAAACATATGCAGCAGTGACCGCAGGAAAAACAGCAACAAACTCTAAGTAGAACTGTTTTTAAAAAGAAGAGAATACCAACCATGAGAATAAGAACCAAAAAATGACAATATAATACGACAGATATTATGTTTGGGACAATTTGGTAACTGTTCTGGGTTTTAAAGCTCAAGAAATATACATATTGGGACAGAGGCTTTTTGTGATTTAACATTCAAAACTGAGGGACTGATGATGAAATTTCTGAAACTGTGTAACAAAAAGAAAGACATTTATCCTTGGAGGAAGTACTTCCTTTCTGGTAGTAACTTAAATGTAAAAAAAATGTTACTTTGCAGTTTAGAACTGATGAACTGAAAATGGCTATGTTAAAATGCATGCAGAATTTGTGTGAAACTGTTGATAATGTTTTGAAAGTTAGAAATGAAAGATACTTATGGAATGAAGGGTGGAGGTCTGATGCTATTTTGAAATGTGATAAAAAATTGGTGAAACACTTGCCAAGTCTTACTTTTGTGGCTGGTCATAGAGGGACATTAGGATATGCTATCTATCTATTTTTCTCTCTGTTTCTGTCTGTCTATCTATCTTTGTTAACTGGGAAAGTCTAACTGGGATGGATACCCTTTTCAGTGGAGGCCCAGGGAGAAAGCTCCAGTATTCACATACATAGACAATATACAGTATATTTTCATTTTCCACATTGTATGTAACATTTTCATCTTGGTTACTTGAACATTATTGCATACATAATTAGATGCAACAGATGATTAATGCTAACCTTGCATCATACAATTTTATGACTATAGGAAGAAGAGAAAATATCAGATTACCTGTACAATTGTAGCAGACAGAAATGCAAAGAAAAGAAGGGAAGCCAAAGTTTGACATTTGGTTTGAAATTGGTAAGTAGTGGTACTACGAGGGAGAACAAGGAATAATTATGAGTAGGTAGCTAAGAAATATAATCAGTTAAATGTTTACAGTAGTAGATTTAAATTATCTGGGTGTAGAGCAAGAACAGAGCCAAGTATCTTGCAGATGATGTTTTAGCAGACTTTTAAAACATTTGTTGTTTTGAGACACAGTAAGAATACAGTAAGTTTCAGGAAGAATGTTTTTGACTTACTTACAACTAGGACAGATTTATCATTGGAGCGTAGTGTTCCTTTGTTCCTGTTTGTAGTAATATACTTTTTAGAGAGGGGCAGTTATGTGGCTTGTAGATAAGTTTATGGGTAGTCCTGAGTTGTGAGTAGGTTAGCTGTTTTGGGACTTCTAGCCAGTTTTGTTTCTTTAGGGTTGTACACTGGTGGGTTTTATGAGATTAATATGTGGTGAATCTTGCTATTTTATTATAGCGTGCATCAAGTTTGGACTTGAGGGTATTGTTAAGATTATTGAAGATAGGTGATCTTCACTTTTCTCATTTAATTAATGATTGTGACAAGATACAATGTAACCAGTGTGGGGAGAAAGGACATGCAAGAAGGTGTGTGCCTGAATGCAGGTTGTGTAAAAAAGGGACACTTTGGGGTGCATTGTGCAAACAGTAAATAATGAAAAAAAGGGGAAAAGGAAGAACATGAGGAAGGACAGCAAGAGGGTGGGTGAGAGGGTGAACTAGGTGAAGAAGAAACTGTAGAAGAAGGAAAAATATGGTGAGGAACACTGTGGAGAGAGAGCACATGCAGGAAGAGAAGTCTGATGATCATGGATAATGTGTTCATAAACCCAGGAAAAATATTCAGTTAGAGAAGGAGTAAAAATAAGAAAACAAAAAATTAAATTTTTTCCACTAAATTAAAAAAAACAAATTTTAGAATACTTTCAATAAAAGTGAGCAGTATTATTAACACTGTAAGAAGGCTAGGGATACTGGAATTGTGTCCTAAATGTGCTGTTGATATCATTCTGTTAGAGGATGTAAGATTACTGACAAATGAAGAAAGCCTGCAAAATGAAAAATTAGGGGATGGAAATATAATATGGAACTGAGGAAGTGAACATTTTTCTGAAGTGGCTGTGTTATATAAAAATCAGTGAAAATGCTAAATGCGATATTGATAAGGATGGCAAGGTTAACTGTTGTGGATGTGAGGTGGGGAAAACATGTTTGTAGAATTATAGCAGTATATACATATAAAACTAGCAAGAAAAGTGACAATCTGTTTAATCAAATATTAGACTATGTGTGAAAATTATAATTGCAGGGGACTTTGTGATTTAAGGGGAACATGTAAAAAGAAAGGGAAAGATGTAAAACAAATACAGGAAGTGATAAAATGTGGTAAATTAGCTGTGTTGAACAAAAATCAAAGGACTTATAGAAAGGGGTACTTGGATATGAAATTGATCATTTTATATTATTGAAAGGCTTCGGGATAGCAGATGATGGTACAGATATGCCATTTTTTTTCTGACCATTTAACAATCTGAATGGAGATGATAGGAGAAAAGGAGTATATTAAAATAGCAAAAAGAATAAAAAAAAATAAACAAGAAATTATAGGATGAACCTGGAGATTGGGAAATATAGCAGTTATGGAAGAATCATATAACCATGAAGGACTTCTATGAAGACTGGTTTGAATGGTGGATTGAATTTAAAAAGAAGTATAATTTTTTTTCAGTGTCAAGATTATGTTAAAAAGGAACAGAAAGTGAATTACAGGAAACTGCATTAGAGAATTTATAGAATAACACATGACATAAGTATGATATGGAAAAAGAAATATATAAAAGAAATTGAGAATAAAGTAAGGAATTACTGTTTAGGCAGATATATTATTTACATGGGAGCAGGGAAGAGGTATCTCCAGTATTTGGGTAAAATAGTAAAGGAGGATTTTAGTATAAAGGGGGAAATGAAAAATGTAAAAAGAGAGGTAAAAAGAACACGAGCAAATTACTGTAGTACAGCATGATCAGTTTCAACAACTGGCTAAGCTTCTGGTGTCATTCTAAGGGGATCCAGTGTCTGTCTGCCTGGGATGACATGATAGACAAGCCTCGCTGTTTTGCCAGAGATGGGTTGCACCTGTCACACCTAGGTTTTCGAATACTGGCCAAGGCTCTTGCCGTCTCCATAGTGCCTTTTTTAGGCAAGGCTCAAAGGACAGACTAACCACCGTAACCAGCACAGGTAACCAAAAACTAAGGGTAATGCTACTCAACGCCAGAAGTCTCAACCTCAAAATGCACACACTCGAGGCTCTCCTCAGCATGGAGAAAATCAGTGTTTGTGCAGTGACGGAAACCTGGTTCAAGGCTCAAGAGAGCACCCCAGCACTGCCAGGTTACAATTCATATCATACCTTCCGGCCTCAGTTACCGGGTCGCAGTACAAAGGGTGGAGGTGTATCCATATTCATCAAGGATACCCATATCTCCAGGTTAGTAGCGCAGCATGATGCCCCAGAGATCATCCATGCACAACTATCAGCAGGCAAAACCACATTTCAAGTCGTAGCCGGTTATAGATCGCCCACCATGTCCCAAGATGCTCAATCTGCATTCCTTGAGACATTGGAAAATATAAAGGTCCTACCCAACACCATAATCTCGGGTGATTTCAACTACCCTGGTATAGACTGGGTGAACTACCAATGTTCCAACTCTTATGCTCAGCGATTCATAGAATGTATAAATTCAAATGCCCTTGAACAACTAGTATGTTCCCCCACTAGAGGGGACAACATATTGGATTTAATCATCACAAATATGGGTGCCCACTGTACCACACCCGTTATGACTCCCTCCTTGGTCAGATCCGACCACAAACTGATAATCCTGGACATCCTCACCCCTCCACCTCCCCCAGTCAAAAAAAACATAGTCAAAAACCTTTCCAAAGCAAACTTCAAACTACTTGCATCCGAAGTGGAAAGCTTCACTATTCCCTTGCAGAAGGATAATGATATCCAGGATGCGGACTCCTACACCAAGGCACTCTATATGCATCTTCAGGATTGCATGGACCGTGCTATCCCAAATAAAACCAAGACTCCTTCCTCAAGCAAGAAGAAACCAGTCTGGTGGACCCCGGCCATAAGCAAACTTTACAATAAAAGGAGGAGACATACAAAAAAAGGCCAAATCTCAAGTAGAAAAATCATCCCTGATCAGCATTAGTAAGAAACTGAGGGCCCTCATCAAGTCAACTAAAACTAATTTTGAAAAGAAAGTTGCCAAGGATAATCATAAGACCTTCTATGGCTACGTCAAAAACCTAAATGGCGATGCTCAGGTCTGTTCTGAGCTAGTACAAAATGGAACAAAATACACTGACCCTTCTGACATTGCCAACATCTTGGCTGACAGGTTCAGTGCAAATTCCGCCCCCCCCCCCCACCACCACCTACAGGGCCTATTACCATTCTAGGGGATTGTGTAAGTCCAATTATTACTGATACGTTGGTTAACAAGGCTCTATCTAAAGCTAAAAACACTGCCTCCGTGGGACCAGATGGTGTCCCAGGCTGTGTCATACGTGAGCTCCAAAATGAATTAACCCCGCATCTTAATACCCTGTTCAGTCTCAGCCTCTCCACAGGATATGTGCCCAGAGAATGGCGCACGGCAACGGTGGTCCCGCTACACAAGGGTGGGGCCACAACTGACCCTGGGAACTACCGACCAATAAGCCTGACCAGTCTGATCTGTAAGGCTATGGAGCAAATCATTATGGAACTCATAAATGGAGAGATTGGGAACCTCCAGTTGCTGGACCCCACACAGTTCGGCTTCGTCAAGGGCAGATCATGCCTCCTGAACCTGGTGGATTTCTTTGAGACAGTTACTCAGGCTATAGATAAGGGAAAGGAGGTACACACGGCTTACCTTGACCTTGCTAAAGCATTTGACACCATTCCCCATTCGGGTATTATTGATAAGCTCACCAGCCTGGGCATAAACCCTTATGTCACAAGATGGATCGCAAACTGGCTGTCAGACAGATCCCATAAAGTAAGAGTAGCGGGATCTATGTCCAAATCCAGACCAGTAATGAGTGGTGTGCCTCAGGGCTCTGTCCTGGGACCCCTCCTGTTTGGCATACACTTCTCAGAAGTTTAGGCAAGCACGGAAGGGCTGCGGCTGACTAAGTTTGTGGACAACTGCAAACTGGGTGCTATAATAGAGTCTTCGGCCGACATGGAGATCCTCCAGAAGGGCCTAAATGAGACTGATGCATGGTGTCAAAGCCATGGTCTCAAGCTAAATGCAAAAAAATGCGTAGTAATCCCCTTTGGAAAAAACAGAGTACCCGCAAACTACAACATAGGAGGTAATCCCCTGAAATCTGAAGAAGAAATAAGGGGTATAGGGACCCAAGTAGATAGCCAGCTTTCCTTTGATAACCATGTTGCCAAAGTGGTTAGAAAATCCTTCTATGTGACCCATCTGATCATGAAAGGGTTCGCATCAAGATCTAAGGATGTAATGGTGCCCCTCTACTCTTCCCTCATCAGACCCATTATTGAGTACAATGCACCAATTGGAATGTACCTGGCTAGACATCTCCAGCAGCTGGAGAGACCACAGAGGTACCTATCCAAGAGAATTACTGGCCTCAAACAGTTGCCCTATGCAGCACGATTGAAAAAGCTAAGACTGTTCTCTGTTGCATACCGCTTTCTCAGAGACAGTCTCTGTCTAACATACAGAGCCATGTCCAACCCAGAATTGTTGAACATGCTCCATCTTAGCAAAACCAAATCTACTCAAGGTACACACTCTAGGGATATAAACCTCAACACAACAATGAATAGAACATGCTGGAGGGATAGATTCCCTTCTCAGAGACTTCCCTTACTATGGAACAGGGTCCCGATCTACATAAGACAGAGCCCCTCACTGTCACTCTTCAAGAGGAACCTTGATGAGTGGATGGGTAACAGAAAGTTCACACCGGGGATCACACCAACAGCACTACTAGATAGGGGCCAAGGGTACTAGCTGCTAGCACAAGGGTCTAGGGAACTACTAAAGGGGCGGTGAATACCGCACGTGGCTGGGCTAATATATGCCTTTGGGCAGATAGCTCAGTACCAACCTATGAACCTATGAACCTATGTGGAAAACATGTATAAGATAAAAAAAAATGAAAAATAAGACAGAATGGATAGTAAAAAAAAATCCAAAATGAGTTAAGGAAGAATTTGAAAAATAAATTCTTATTTGTGAATTGGATGAAGTACTTAGGAAAGTAAATGTTGATTCAGTATCATGCCCAGATGGTATAAGGTATGAATGTACAAGAAATTAGTCGACTGGCAAAGAGAGTATTTTGTAAATGTGTTGAATGGATGTTTGAATGAAGGGTTTGTTTATGAAGAGTCATGTAGTAGGATATTAAAATGTATGTGGAAGAAAGATAAGAAGAAGGAAATGAAAAACTAAAGACCTATCACACTAAATGCACAGATTATATTTTTTATGACAATAACACAGATTAGAATAGAAGGAAGTATAAGAGATATTATGGAAGAAAATATATATGGTATAAAAGGAAAGGGATGTCAAGAGTTATTAGTTGTGAAAGAAATTGTGGATTATTTTTTTTTCTTCTTCTTTCGGCTTTTCCCGGTTAGGGGGTCACCACAGCGGATCACCTGTCCGCTCATGATTGGCAGTAGAGTTTTATATTGTAAGTAAAAGAAAGGATGTGAAACTTATGGTAGGTGATGTTAAAAAGCCATTTGGTACAGTCGAGCATATTGCTTTGTGGGATGTCATGAATTAGGTAATAGAACTGGGATGTGTGTATGTCAGCATATCAAAATAATAGAAGGAAAGTGTTAGAAAACAGGTGGTTGAGTAAAGAAATATGCATGGTGTGGTATAGGTCAAGTATGTCCCATGAGTGGAATATTGCTTATATTGGTAATGAATGGAGTAGTGAGTGAATTATCTTATAATATGAAAGATGCTCAATACGTGATGCAAAAGAGGTAGTGATTCCAATAGTTTTGACATACGCAGACAATGTAGTTGTAGTTGCTAAGAACAAAATATGGATGAGGGACGTGCTGGTTTGTTTGAATGGGTGTTTCAAGGAAACAGGAATGACCTTGAATAAAGAGAAAAGTAAAGGGTTTGGGTGATGTGATGAAAAGTGGAGGTATGTATTTTTCAATGAACGAAGTGTCTTTGCTAGGAATAAAATTTGGGATAATTGTGTAGTTATGATGCAATGTGAGGGTTTGATAAAAGAAATTAAACAAATATTTCTTCTCTGAAGGACATATAGATTAGCATTCCGGAAAAGGGTTTATCTGGTGGATTCAGTATTAATTAGAAGAATAGCATATATGTCAAATGTTTATATGATCCCAGAAAAATATGAAAAGGAAATTGCACAATTGGTGTTCTTTTCATGTGGAGTTCAAGATTAAACCCAGTAAAAAGAGGTGTGTGGTATTTGTGAAGATGAAAGGCTTACTAAATCAAGTTGTTTATTTGGCTTCATTAAACTTGTATAAAGTATTGAGGGCGGCCACGGTGTGCAGCGGTTAGCGTTGCCGCCTCACAGCAAGAGGTTCTCCAGTTCGATCCTCGGGTGGGGTGCCTTCTGTGCGGAGTCTGCATGTACTCCCTGTGGTCACGTGGGTTTCCTCCGGGTGCTCCGGTTTCTTCCCACATCCCAAAGACATGCTGTAGGTGGATTGGACACACTAAATTGGCCATAGGCATGAGTGCATGCATGTATGTGCCTTCTGTGGAAGGTTGGGCACCAGGCTGGCAACTCGACACCGTAAAACTCCACTGCCAATCATGAGCGGACAGTGATCCGCTGTGGCGACCCCTAACCTGGAAAATCCGCAAGAAGAAGAAACTTGTATACAGTATTAAAGTGGGTAGAGGAAGAACATGAGAATTTAATATGGATAATGTTTGAATATAAGTGCAAAACATTGTGGGAAATGATTAGGATTAGAAAAAGAGAAAAATAATGTGCAAATGAAGAAATTAAAAAAAATATCAAGAAAAAGTACTACATGGAAAATAAAAACTGATGATTTAGATAAAGAAGGATGTAGTATAATAATGTGATAAAACAATATTATTAGGTAAATCTATGTGAAAATTTACCAGAAGTGATTAAAGCCAATAAGGTAAGGAAAATGTATACCATGATAGTAGAGCACCAGCATTTCCTATGGAGACTGGTAATAAAAAGTCATCAGTAAAAGGGAATATGCCATATAAAACGAAAGTTGAAAGAGTATGTTTATTTTGTGGGAAGGAAGAGACAACAGTGCATGTTTTTTGAAATGCAACAGTGTGGTAAAACTTTGGAAAACATTGAATACATTTTTTAGACTATTAATATAAATAATATAGTTAAGAATATAATCGCATGCGGTTATTATAAGAATAAAAAGAGAGAATATGTGAGAAGAATAGATCAGAATTTATTGAATGTAATATAGCTTGTTTGGAATGATAGCCTAAATTATTTTTTTTAATGGGAAATGGATTTTGGCAGATATATTATAAAAAAAAATCAAATTATGGTTATGGAAGAAGGAGTAGGGGGTCAAATGTGGAATAATTATAAGAAAAATGGGGTCTATATTGTAATCTCGAAGTTACGGAACATCGAATACCATATGGTCGACACCATATGATCGAAGTTCCTTAACTTCGAAATTAAAAAAAAAAAATTACACATGAGAAATTTACCCTGACAGGTTAAAGCAGGGTGGCAAGCCCCCATGCACCCCCACACCCCCTGCTACTTAAATATACCAACTTTGAGATTGCGCTACAGTATAGGAAAGGGAAGTCTTCACATTTCGCACCGTCTTCCGTTCAAATGCGATCTCAGAGTTGATATATTTAAGTAGCGGGGGAGTTGCAAGGGTGCTTGCCCTCCTGCCTACACCTTTTTGTTTTATTATTTATTTATTTTTTTAAAATACTTTTTCTGATGATTCAACATTTTACTACTTTGATCAGTAGTGACCGTTGTTTACTGATTCGAAGCGTCGGTCATCTAATCATCTAATATAGACCTGAAAAATCACAAATAGCAAAAAAATACAAATGCGTATATATATGTGTGTGCTTGTAAATATATACATTTTGTAAATATGTAAATGTGAAGATAGTGTTTTTTTTATGTTTGTTAAATAAAGGATCCCTGCTCTTTTCTATAGGTGCTGTGGGATCTTTTACATTCACCTGAGCTACCACCAGCTCAAGCAGATGGGACCTCAGTTTAATGTCTCATCAGAAGGACAACACACTCAGGAGCACAGCACCCCCTTATACTGCAGTGTCAGCAATCCATGTACCTGGTGTGGTAACAGAACCCAGAGCCTTCTGCACCAAATGCGAGTGTGTTGCCTGTTGCATCACAGACACTGCCATGTTACAGTGCTGGTGTGCACTATATGGCTGGCTCATCATAGAGGGTGGGAGACATGTACTGGGGTGCCCATCACTGAGTTGATGAACTCGTGTGTGGCAGCAGTTCCTACATAATTCATCCATGAGAAATAGTATATTTCTTCCTTTCCATTGGTACTTTTCATGTGTGCTATGCTTTTTGATATATACCACATTAGAAAGATTCATGAGAAGGGCTACTGTATTTAGTGACAGTACTCTGACAGAGCAGAGTTATTGTATTCCAGCTGCAGACTTAAGGCTGATATTAGAATCACTAATACTGATAAAATAATGTACAGCCTTATTAGGTGCTTCTAGTGTACATATTATGTTTTACATAACAACTTATAGTGTTCCAGAATGACTTTAATCCCACACGCCACCAGTTGCTTTTGGCAAGTGTGCCATGCTGCTGTGTGATATGTGGTTTTCTTTTATGTTACTGCATAAACTTCATTCCTTCTGTTTTATGTCCAGGGCTATTTTCCTGTATGCACTGTAGGCCCAGGCACCTTTTGCTATACAGTAGTGTCTTATTCTTACTGTAGTAAAACATATATATGTGCACACCCTTATCTTTGCCCACTTTCATGTCATTGCTGCTGTTTCCTCTTTTTTTTGGACTTTTGAATATAGTGCAGACAAGCAAATAGTGAACACAGGAATGCATATTATCTGTATCTATATATATGTAAATATAGATTGTGTGTGTGTGTGTGTGTGTGTGTGTGTGTGTGTGTGTGTGTGTGTGTGTGTGTGTATGTGTGTGTGTGTGCATATAGAAGCTGATATTCTGTTATACCTAAGACATTTTTTCTCCTAATGAAGCTGATATTCTGTTATACCTAAGACATTTTCTCTCCTAATGATCTTGTATCATTTATGTTTTATATGTGTTGCTACTTTATTTTCAGGCTTCAAAAAATTCAGATTACTTTTGAAGTTAGAGATATTTGTGCTTCGCATTTTAATTTCATTTTATTTTTTTTTCTCAGTAGGAGCAGAGTTCATTAATCACATGAATGAATTACAAGGCTGTCAACAACTGCTACAGATGACTCTCAAGGCATTCACAAAAGGTATGCTAAAGTGATTTAATTTTATGAATAAATAGCAAAACTAAATTGTTTACCAATGCTGATACTTTCTACTTTGTTTTGGTACTTAGAAACATTGGTTTAATTGAGATGAATACCCCTACTAAGCATATGTATTCTTAGCTTGCTTGTTTTCTACCTACAATCACAGTACTGCAATTCTTTGTATCCTATCTAGACTATATTATTATATCAGTGAAATGTATAACGTATTTCCATTTTGCAGTTGTGTCTGGGATTGAATCAATATTTGTATCTGTACATTGTATATGTCTCTTACGGTTGTTTATAAATGTGGAGCTTTTCTCCCTGGGCCTCCACTGAAAAAGGACTTCAGTCGGACATTACTGGTAAACAAATGTAACAAATAAAAAATAAATGCCTTAAAGAGTGAGTTTAGGATGTTGTTGTTTCTTTCGGCTTATCCCGGTTAGGAGTCGCCACAGCGGAACTCCGGTCTGCTAATGTTTGGTAGTGGATTTTTACGTGCCAAGTTACCAGCCCTGATGCACAACCTTCAACGAAGGCATGCTTATTCACGTATGCCTCCACACAGAAGACGTTCTAGCTGAGAATCGAACAGAACAACATCTTGCTGTGAGGCGGCAACGCTACCGCAGCACCACTACTGCGGGTAAAAAGAGTGAGTTTAGTATATAGCACAAAAAATCTTACTGACATATACTGCTGTCAAACTTGAGTGGATTTAATATGTGAATAATCAAATATTCTTTCTGTCAGAGTGTGTCATTACTGCTGGTGCTGTCTGAGTAAGACTGAGTATGTATTTAAAAAGTGCACAAGAATTTCTGTTTGTGCAGAAAAGTATTGACGATATCCAGGGATGAGTAGTTGTACTTCTCGTAAAGTGGAATTGTATGCTAAGATAGCCACATCATCAGTGGTAATGCAGAATAGCCTGCTAGTTGGGGTGGTTAGAATTTATTCAGTTTGCATTGTCTCCATCGTACTGAAGGTGGTATTCCCTGAAGAGGGCCATTCATGATATGTTGTTTCTGTTTTGCTTTCTCCAAGCCATGGATTGAGCCTGTGTCCTCAGGACCTGCTGCACCTGGTCCTGGTCATTTGCCTTTTCTTTTCACATATGCTGGGATCTGTCAGCTTCTTCAGTGCATGACAGGAAGTCACTTAGCGGCGTAGTTTGATGACAGTGATATGCCCAGTGTAAGTCTCTCCCATTACATTGAGTTAGACATGTTTTCCCCAGCTACATATTTAACTAACATCACAGTTGGCGGTGCTTGACTGCAAGATCTTTGTTTCTGTCTCTCACCCATTTGTGTATAGTAGTTGGTCGTAGTTTTAGATTTTAGGGTGCTAGGTCAAAGAAGCCCTCCCTGTCTCTCCCTCAGAATCCAGTCTTTATTGAATCAAAAGACATGAGTCTCTGGGCTTGACATGAGCAGGGAAAATTAGTCTTCCTAACTTGCTGTCTCTCTCATGTAGGCCTCTCCTTTGGAGAAGTGCTCTGACTCATTCTTCCCCTCTAAAGAGCATGAATACTTGTCTAGGAAAGAAGGAAGAGAAATCAGGAATTAACACCCCCCCCCCATACACACACACACACACACACACACACACACATACACACACACACACACATCTGTTACCAGGCCTGTCATCTTTGTTGTTAGACTTTACCATATTCTTATTTTTCAGCACTGAAGAAGGTGAAATATTTAGGCCACTTTCTCAGTGCTCTTTCGTTCTGACCATGCACTGCAAAGGTCAATTATTTGTAAGTTTCTGTAGACAGTGTGAGTGAGTTTTTTTGCACTTTTAAAGTTTGTTTTTGCTTAGTTTAACTGGTAGGCTACACACTCAACTGCGCTAGCCGAATTAAAGCATTTACTGTGTTTCTGAACCTAATTTCTGCTACTTTGTAAAAAAAAAAAAAAAAAAAATCCTTGTTTCCTGCCTTTACTGAACTAGAATAGTCCAGTCTTCAGGTATTGCTGATCTCTGGGCTGTGTCATAGTTCCTGTGTTGCCCATATCCTTATTTGGATAGGAGGAAGCTTCTTTGTTCACCGGTGAGAGTGGGGAGCTCTGAGCAGCCTATCTGTCCCTTGAGGAGTGGTTCCAGCCCAGTGACCTGTAGCTTATTGGCCGTTTTGGGCCATTTCCTATCTCCTTCTAACCCACTGCTTGAAAGCCAGCTTTAGCAGCTTTTGCTTGTAATTTAAAGTTTGTCCTGTTTGTTGCATTTACCTGTTGAGGCTACACACTCAAGTGCACTAGCCTGTGTTACATATTTATTGCATTTTTCTGCTGTTTGTTGCAAAAAAGAAAAAAAAATATCCTTGTTTCCCATCTTTCCTGACCTAGAGTAGTCCAAATACAGGCTTTGCTGTATTCTGGACTTTTGGAAAGTTCCTGTGTTGCCCATTTCCTTTCTTGGATAAAGGGAGGCTTCTTTGTTCACCAGTGGCAGTGGGGAGCTTGTAGCAGCCTATCTATCCGTGGAGGAGTGTTCCCAGCACAATAATCTGGTAGTCTATTGGCCGTTTTGAGCCAATTTCTAGCTCTTTCAAGTCCCCCTGTATAAAACCCGCTTTAGCGTGGCTTTGCACGATTTTGCGCATAGTGCAACATCGGGCAGCGTCGCTTAATTGGGTTTAAACCATTCTCAGCTCCACAAAGTCTGCTCTTCACTTTTTCCCTTAGAACTGATATAGTTCTCATAATAAACACCATATTCCCACTCTAAAGCCTGGCACTTGCTCACTAAAGCAATTATATAAGTCAGCACTAAAAAAATAAAAGCACTACACCCTCACAAACTCCCCTTGAGTACTTTGTTCCCCATTGGCCCTTTTTTCAATTATAAAGGAATTCCCAATACTATTCTAGCATGTCCAAAGGTCAGTTGTCAATCTCCTCTCCGGTCCAGCTGGTGAATCTGGGAATCTTGAGGCAATGTTACAACTGCCTCATGTACACAGACAACCCTCTCCTCCTCCCAACAAATTCCAACACATGTGAGAGATGCAACCATATAGCCAAACTGGAGGCTAAGCTCTCTCAACTCAGTACTGGAGTAACCAGTCAGGAGGAGAAGGAAACCACACTCACTACAATTCCAGTCTCACATAGACCTACCACGACAGCAAACCAAACACATAAACACACAAAAACATACTCGGAGGCTCTAAATAAAAATCTGCCTAAGCAGCAGAGACCTCCAAAGCAGACACCCAAGCAACCGCTACCCCAAAAGAAAACACGTGCAACACATAGCTCACAAAGCCAGTGTGCCGAACAGTCACAGCCCTTAAGGCTAAACAACACACCTGATACACTTGTAATAGGTGACTCTATCATCAGGCACACTGACGTCCCGCTCACCAGGCTGAACAAGGAGAAGGTCACGGTGAGCTGCCTGTCGGGCGCTAAGATCCGCCACATAACACAAGCACTCAGGTCACTCCAAGGCAAGTACAAATATGACTCAGTCATTGTCCATGCTGGTGTGAATGACCTGAGACGTACCTCCCTGGACTACATGAAAAGAGACATAGAGGAGCTTTCTGAGCATGTAGCCCAGGCCGATATGACCCTGACCTTGAGTAGCATCCTACCCTCACCAAGAATGATGCCACAATATGAAGACAAGATGATCAATTTCAACAATTGGCGTAAATATTGGTGTCATTCAAAGGGGATCCAATGCCTGTCTGCCTGGGATGACATGCTCGACAAGCCACGATGCTTCGCTAGGGACGGCTTGCACCTGTCACCCCTGGGCTTTCGGATATTGGCAATGGCTCTTGCCACCCCCATAGTGCCTTTTTTAGGCAAGGCTCAAAAGACAAACCCACCTCCATAGGTATCACAAGGGATAAGAAACTAAGAGTAATGCTACTCAACGCCAGAAGTCTAAACCTCAAGATGCATGCACTCAAAACTCTCCTTAGCATGGAGGACATCGATATCTGTGCAGTAACAGAAACCTGATTCAAGGCTCCCGAGAGCAGCCCAGCACTACCAGGTTATACCTCATACCATGTTTTTCGGCCCCAAAACTTGGACTGAACCACAAAAGGAGGGGAAGTATCAATATTCGTCAAAGAAACCCACACCTCCAGGTTGGTGGCACAGCACGAAGCATCAGAAACTATCCATGTGCAACTAACAGTGGGTAAAACTGCCTTCCAGTTTATAGCCTGCTACAGACCACCCTCCCAAACCCAGGAACACCACTCGGCCTTCCTGAGAACACTGGAAAATATGAAGGTCTCTCCAAACACCATTATATTGGATGACGTCAACTACCCTAACATAGACTGGGAGCATTACTCTAGCTCCAACACCCTAGCCAGAAGGTTCCTAGAATTTATAAACTCAAATGCTATGGAAAAACCTGTTGCCACTCTCACAAGAGGAGAAAACATACTGGACCTGATCATCACCAGCATGGGGACTCTATGCTCCAGACCAGAAGTGTATCCCTCACTGGTAAGATCAGACCATAAACTAATCTCACTAGATATTCACATCCCGACCCCAGCCCCTGCCCAGGAAACCACAGTGAAAAACTTCTCTAAAGCAAATTTTACACTCCTCAAATCCGAGGTGGAATCCTTCAAAGCCCCCGGGCCTGTGGAAAGTATGGCCCAGACCGCAGAATCCTTTATAAACGCATTCTATGAACACCTTCAGGAATGCATGGATCATGCAATCCCAAATAAAACCAAGACCCAGTCCTCCAAAGTTAGGCGTCCTATCTGGGGGAACCCAGCCATAAACAAACTATACAATAGAAGGAGGAAGCTACTACATGATAGAGCAAAATCCCAAAAAGGAAGGCATCTCTGATCAGTATTAGCAAAAAACTATGGGCACTCATAAAATCGTCTAAGGCCAGCTTTGAGAGAAAAATTGCACAGGACACTAAGGATATTCACAAGGCTTTCTTTAGGTATGTTAGGAACCTGGGTTGGAATTCCCAGATATACTCAGAATTAGTCCAAAATGACAAAAACTAGTAAAGATCCAGACCAGATAAACACAGCAAGTCCACAGGCTTGGGGAAAAACGAGCCGGTCAATGATAAGTAACGTAAAACTTTATTTGAGCAAAAAAATAAAAATAAAATACCATCAAGCGCTTTCGCCTGGATAAATACTAGGCTTTTTCAAGATAATCCATTTTTCAAATTGAAGGTTTAAATACTTTACCAGTAAAATCATGTGACCAGTGTGTTATTAAATTAGATATGCAATGAGTTTTTAAAGCACTAGTTACAGCTTAGAAATAAATAAGTAAATAATAAATAAGCTATGCATCAAATTGTTGATAATATTCCAAACAAAATGCGCTTGTGCAAAACTCATGTTAGGGACATCATAAAAGACTTAATAAAAAACTTTATAAAAATATCTAAAAAAAATCTGTAAAAAATACATCCATCTCTTCGCAAGTTTTAGGCTCGAAAAAACCTAGAATCATAACTTAGCCTTTCTTAATTTCAATACACTTGTAATACTAATACTTTCATTAAGGCCAGGCGGTCTGTTTGCGTTCAGTTTAAGCTGCCACAACAATTCTTTATACTCAAGACAGGCCTCCCAGTCACCTCCTTTATTGTCCTGCAAAACCTGTTCCAAAACCATGAATTTGAGCTGCATGTTGGGGCATGAACCAAGGTGTTTAAAAAAGGCATTGGTATCTTTCCTCTTAGAAATGTCATAAAGGTGTTCATATATTCTTCTTCTAAGGGTTCTCTCAGTTTTACCTATATAAAAACTGAAACATTGGATACACAAACCTAAATAAACAACACCCTTTGCCCCATAGTTGTAATAATGTTCAGCCCTGAATTTAAACCTCCTAGAGGGGATATGTAGGGAGCTGTCATTAATTACATAAGAACATTGTTTGCATGCCCCACACCTATAAGTTCCAAGTCTAGAACAAACACGCTTACTGCCAAACCTGGGTCTTCCTTCAAAAAGTCCTTTAAAGTTTGTGTCTCTTCTTCTAACAAAATAGGGCCGTTCCTTAACAATCTGTTTGAACTCATCTTGTTGTTTTAGAATAGGCCAATATCTCAAAACTGACTGTTCCACCTGTGAAAAATCTTCCAAAAAGGTGTAAACAAAACTATTATGAAAATCAGACTGTTCTGACGGTTTTATTCGTGTGTCTTGTACTGTACCTTTACCCAGTAAAGGAAGATAAATATCCTCCCTGTTAGTAATAACTTCCTGGGCTAGATCATTGACCAAGTACGCTGGTATCCTCTTTCGTTAAAAAGCTGCTTCAAAAAATTCACCTCTTCCAGAAAGTGTTCCCTAGTACTGCACATCCTCGATGCACGTATAAATTGCCCCTTAATTGTACCTTTTTTCTGGTGGAAAGGGTGACCACTATCAAAATGTAAATAGGAGTTGGAGAAAGAGGTTTTTCTATATACTTTTGACTGAAAGGTACAGTTGTTAGTATCCTTAAAGAGGGCACCATCTAAATAGTTCAAGCAATCATTACTGACATTGTAAGTGAATGTTAAAAAGTGTGTGGTGGAATTAATGTAGTTCATAAAATCAATGAACTCATCTAAGGTGCCATCCCATAATAAACAAATATCATCCAGGTATCACTTATAATGAGTAATATGTTGAACCCAGTGTGTCGAAAAAATAAACTTACTTTCCCAGTAGTGCAAAACAATGTTGGCATAGCTAGAGGCACAGGCAGTGCCCATTGCTACACCCTTCTTTTGCTTAAAATGTTCGCCATTAAAATAAATGAAGTTGTTGTCTAAAGCAATTTCCATAAACTCTACCAATTATCCAATAGTGTTGCAATCTATACCAGAATCAGCTACTAACATGTCATTAAACCATTCCAAACCTGTAACGTGTGGAATACTGGGAAATAATTCCACTATATCAATTGTAACCATTAATAGGTCGGGCTTGTACAACCTTTGCTGGATACCTTTAAGAAAATCCCACGAATCTTTACAAACATACTGTAAAGAAGATGCAAATTTCTTAATAGTAAAATCAATGAATTTCCCTAGTGGTTCTGTTATACCACCAGCCCCTGAGACAATTGGTCTAAAATTCAATGGGGCTAAACCTTTGTGTGTTTTAGGAATCCCAAACATTACTGGGGTTCTTGGATTCTTCACATAAAGGTAATTAAAAAGTTTTTCATTGATAGCTCCCTGTAACAAATGGTCAGTGAGCACAAAGTTAATTTTAGAATGTGCTAGGTTTAACTCATTTCTAGAAATCAGTTCATATTGTTCAGTGTCCTGTAGCATGTTGTGAATATACATGTCATACTCCATGTTGTACATCAAAACCGTGCCCCCACCCTTATCTGGTTTCATTACCCGGACATCTTCCTCTCTAAACTTTTTTATTAACTGGCTTGACACCTGATTCAAATTGATGAGTGGAGTGTATGTCTTATTAGAACAATGATTTCTTAAATCCGCCTCCACCAGATCTTCAAACACCTTTAAAAACGGGTGCAAAGGTGGGTTAAATGTACTAGATCTAGAGAGACCCTCAATAGTTTGTGTTTGACCTTTAAAGTGCAAAGCAAGATTCAAACGTCTAACAAATAATTTTAAGTCCACTAATACATTACTTAAGTTGACAGGGCGCAACGGAACAAATTGGAACCCTCTGGTAAAAAGCTCAAAAAAATTATTGGTTACTTTGATATCAGTAAAGTTATAAATAATAAAATTGTCCTTCTTCACCACCACACAATTGTCATAAACAAATTCAGACAGTAAATCTGAAGAAGTACAGTTAGCCATGCAACTTAAATCCCTTATCTGCGTGCCCTGCTCCAACCCTGTGGTTGGTAGGTAACCTTCCTCCCCCCTGGTCTGCCCGGGGGATAATAAAAATCCAGTGTTCCATTCTGATTACCCTTCTGAGCAAGTCGCTCACTTCTTCTGGGCAAGTCCATGGCAGGACTAGAAACATTGTCAATAAAATTCACTTCATTGTTTTGGTCAATGTTCTGTCTGGTATTCTGCCTGTTTCTACCAATCAATGGGTAGGCTGTATCTTCCCTGTATTCCAAAAGGTCACGCTCCAACTTCCTGATTTTACGATTGACAATTTTTAAACAAAATTGATCCACCTCGTTAAAAACACTGTCGTACTCCTTTTTGACACTCAAAAAGTTCTTGTTCTTGACCACAGAATCATTAAGTAATGTCACTTCCTTGAGCAAACCATCAGCTTTCTCCTCATAATCCTTAATCATGCACTCCAACATTTCTAGTCCTGCTTTGTCAAAAATCTTTACCAAGTTGTTATATAAAGAAGAGCCAGCCACAGCGTTGTTAGGAAATTTGTAGCAGCGTAGCCCTTTTGGGACACGCTGCACTCACACGCATTCCTTTAAATATTCTATCTCTAATTGCGTGCTCTTGTTTGCATATAATTTGTCATTCAAAGTTTTAAAATCACGTTCAGCACAATTATCTGCACTGCTATTAATGGTAAAAGTACCTTGCTTAAAATAGAACTGTTTCTCCGTCCACGATGTGAAATTAAAGTCCTTCTTGGAATTATTGTTCTTAGCGTTGTCCATGCCATGAGCCTTGGCTGAGTGCTCCTGTGGATCGGTGTTACCCAATAGAATCCCGCCAGGAACTTCCGCTGATGAAATACCTCTCAAACCAAGTCCCGTTACCATTGCTGGTTTCAGCCCAAAGCCATGCTGCTGATTACCAGGCAATAAAGCCCCAGAATCACTAGGTTCAGGATTTAGCGTGTTAGTCAATTGAGTCAAGAGGGACAAAATTTTTTTAAATTCACCACGGGTGACCGGAGCATCGTCGGATTCATCCCTTAATAGCAGTGGTGTATCTTGAAAACTGGATCATTCAATCCCTTCAACCATGGACCAAGTAAATCCAAATAACAAAAACTAGTAAAGATCCAGACCAGATAAACACAGCAAGTCCACAGGCTTGGGGAAAAACGAGCCGGTCAATGATAATTAACGTAAAACTTTATTCGAGCAAAAAAATAAAAATAAAATACCATCAAGCGCTTTCGCCTGGATAAATACCAGGCTTTTTCAAGATAATCCATTTTTCAAATTGCAGGTTTAAATACTTCACCGGTAAAATCATGTGACCAGTGTGTTATTAAATTAGATATGCAATAAGTTTTTAAAGCACTAGTTACAGCTTAGAAATAAATAAGTAAATAATAAATAAGCTATGCATCAAATTGTTGATAATATTACAAATAAAATGCGCTTGTGCAAAACTCATGTTAGGGACATCATAAAAGACTTAATAAAAAACTTTATAAAAATGTCTGAAAAAATTTGTAAAAAATTACATATCTAATTTAATAACACACTGGTTACATGATTTTACTGGTGAAGTATTTAAACATGCAATTTGAAAAATGGATTATCTTGAAAAAGCCTGGTATTTATCCATGCGAAAGCGCTTGATGGTATTTTATTTTTATTTTTTTGCTCGAATAAAGTTTTACGTTAATTATCATTGACTGGCTCGTTTTTCCCCAAAATGACAAAAAATCCACCGAACCCACAGACATTGCCAACATCCTAGCTGACAGGTTCAGCGCAAACTTCTCCCCCCCTTCCCCACCAAAAGGACAAATATCTATCCCAGCAGAGTGCTGCCCCCCTGACATCTCAGATGCTCAGGTAAGAGCCGCCCTCTCCAAAGCAAAAAACACAGCATCAATGGGACCAGACAGTGTCCCGGGCTGCATCCTACATGAACTCCAGGAAGAACTAAACCCAAACATAAAACTACCGTTCAGTCTCAGCCTTACTACAGGATATGTACCCAAAGAGTGGCGTACAGCAACAGTGGTCCCTCTCCACAAAGGTGGTGCCTCAATGGATCCTGGAAACTATCGCCCCATAAGCCTGACTAGCTTGGTCTGCAAAGCTATGGAAAGGATCATCATGGACCTCATAAATAAAGATATTGGGGACCTACAGACACTGGATCCTACCCAGTTCGGCTTTGTTAAGGGCAGATCCTGCCTCTTAAACCTGGTTGATTTCTTTGAAACAGTCACCAAGGCCATTGTCGAGGGGAAGGTGGTCCACACAGCCTACCTGGACCTTGCAAAAGCCTTTGATACAATACCCCACTCGGGCATTATAGATAAGCTCACCAGCTTAAATATAAACCCCTATGTGACTAGATGGGTTGCAAACTGGCTCAAGGACAGAACCCACATGGTTAGAATTGCTGGAGCCATGTCAGACTCCAAACCAGTTACAAGTGGCATCCCACAAGGCTCAGTCCTAGGACCCCTCTTGTTCGGTATATATTTCTCGGAGGTACAGGCTAACATGGAAGGACTGTAGCTGACCAAGTTCGCAGATGACTGCAAACTGGGTGCCATAATCGACTCTCCAGCCGACACAAGCATCCTACAAAAGGGCCTCGTAGAAACAGACAACTGGTGCCAGAGCCATGGCCTCAAGCTAAACATCAAAAAGTGTATAGTCATCCCCTTTGGCAAAAACAAAGTGCCCACAAATTACCACATAGGTGGTAATCCATTAATCTGGAAGAAGTAATTAGGGACCTGGGGACCCAAGTTGATAGCAATCTCTCATTTGACAACCACATGGCCAAAGTGGTTAGAAAAACATTTTATATAGCCCACCTAATCATGAAGGGATTCACATCTAGATCAGGGGAGGTCATCGTGCCTCTTTACTCATCCCTCATCAGGCCCATAATTGAGTACAATGCCCCTTTTGGGATGTACCTTACCAGACACCTGCAGCAACTGGAAAGACCCCAAAAGTACCTCACCAAGAGGATCAAACAGCTCAAACAGATGCCATGTGCTGCCCGGTTAAAGAAACTCCAGCTCTACTCGGTGGCATACCGCCTGCTCAGAGGCGATCTGTGCCTGATGTATAAAGCCCTGCCCAACCCAGAATTAATGGACATGCTGCACCTCAGAAAATCCAAATCCCATCAAGCTACGCGCTCGAGAGACTTAAACCTCAGCACTGAAATAAATAAGACATGCTGGAGGGACAGATTCATAACCCAGAGGCTCCTTTCACTCTGGAATAAAATCCCAGTCCAGGTTAGGCAGTGTCCCTCATTGACTCTCTTCAAGAGGAAACTTGATGAGTGGATGGGAGATAGTAGGTTTACCCCGGGTATCACTTCTGTGTCACTGTTAGACAGAGGCACAGTATACTAACCTCGAAAAAGGGCATAGCAAAATTCATTTAAAATGGGTGGCGAAAGCCAAACACACTCTGGCTAGGCTTATAAATGCCCTAGAGCAGATAGCCTAGTATGAACCTATGAACCTATGAACCTAGAAGAACCAAGGCTGGCAAGCCTACCACAGGACAGAGTCCAAGGCTGTGGATAATTATGGAAAAAAGATTTATTACTTCACTACTTCCAAAAGGAATAATGGAATGCCACCGGTTGCCTTTCCCATATGTCCCAGTTCCAGTCTTCCCTCATGGAGCAAACTTTGGAAATGTCTACCATCCCTAAATTCAAGGAGCTAGAAGCTGTGGAAAGGCCATTTTATAGTGCAGCATCTTTAGTTTTCACATGGCTTATTGAAGCTTTGGTGCTACAGTTGCACATGTCTGGACTGTCACCACTGCTGCCTGCCTGCCTGCAGAGAGAGGTATGGCTCAGGTGTTCCGTATTCCATGAAATTGTATGCCATATCTCTTTGACTACTTCCTTTAAGCATGTCTTTAAGAGACTTTTCTGTGGGATAACCAAAGGTTTCCAAAAGAGGGAAAGGTACTTTCATTGCTAAAATGGAGGTATAAATCTTCAGATTCATCCACCTGCAAACTCCCTACCTTTTTAGAATGACAAACTTTTTTGTGCATCAGGGAAGGAATGTTACCTGCCCTGGGCTTTAGTAAAGTCCTCCAATAAGGCTTTTGACCAGCTGGCTCTGCAACAGTTCTGATTATCACCAACAGCCATGCAGTTTTGAGGCCTATTCTTTTAAGTTCACTGTAACTTGAGGGGACACCACACAGGAAGAAAATATGTTGATATTATAGAATCTTCCAGATTACAATCCTGAATCCCTTAACCACAACTGTTAAAATCTTAGTTTAAGAAGACAAAAACCTTGATGATCCCATTTGTTTCAGCATTTATAGGCTAATATTTGTATAAGGCAGACTGTTTGTAGTATATAGTTAGTGGAATGCCACAATGTAAATTGTGCAGCACACTGACCATAAATGCATGCATCTTTTACGTATAAGAGTGAGCTTTCTGTTAACTCTCAGTGATGTCCTCCTTTTCTGTGAAAGTTTACATTTACTTTTTTATAGACTGCTTGTTCTATCATGTGTGAAATTATTGGTCAGCTAAACTTTGCTTGCCCCTTACATTCCCCATCTACATTTGTTGCCCGTGGTGGTCCATTGCCTCAAATCCCTGAAAGTTACCCTATGAATCTTTAGCAGTTTGTTCACTTTCCTGTTTGGATAAAACATCATGATTTTTACTTAATGATGTTCACTGCCCAGTGTCAATACTCCTTAGCAAAAGCAACTGACATTCTCGCTGCTAGAATGTCTGAATTAATTTTTCCTACCACCCTTGTTTGTGAGAGCACCCCTCCCCCCATCTTTATTTTCATTATCTTAGTTATTTTAATGTGTTTCTTAACATTTATTTTGCAACATCTTCTAATTTTTGTTATCAAATCTTGTTTATTGAATGTCATGTTTGCAGGAAAGACAGTATATGTTTAACTTCTATATGCATACTCTTTTTACAGAAAATGCGCTGCTGTTTACCATCTTCTTTCATGTTCTCCACCTTTTCACAGTGTGAACAAGAGCTCTGCATCCTTTGCTTAAGTGTCCTTTCTCAACTCCTCATAGAAAGTTATTCTACATTTTTTCTCTTTATGTCAATAAACACACTTAAAATTGCATATTTTTAATTACGCATTCATAAATACTTATTTTATGTTTATTTATTCAGCCATATTATCTTCCTGCTAAAATGCCATCCATCCCCATGTCCATGAAGCAACACCATTTCTAGAAGTCACTCCGTGTATAAAACCATACGAAATGATTTTGTATTAAATACCTGCATTCCCACTGCTATGATTTATGATTTAAAACAAGAACTTCATTGTAGTAAATCAAAATGCCTGAATCTGACTCTTTCTGCATTTACCATCTGAGATGGTATTACTCACCCTCTTCAGATATTCATGGTTTACACTTTGTACCTGTAGCTGTCCTTGTTTTTTTATAGTAATATTGTCATTCCAGCCTTCATTTTCATCTTCATCTTCACCCCAATGCACACTTTACCTGAATAGCTGTATCCTGTTATTACTTCTGCCCTGGTTGACCTTACCTTTTTTTCATTTACAGATAATAGTCATTCCAGTCCATATACCGTGATCTCATCCATCAGACTATAGTATTAGTCCTGTTTCCACAGTAACTACATCTGGAGTTCCACTGATGGATCGCAGGTCCTTCTCCAACAGTTCACTCCATTGTATCATCTTTAGCTTTCACATGGCTTATTGCAGCTTTGGTGCTGTAGATGCACATCTAGATTGTGACCATTGCTGTCTGTCTGCAGAGAGCGGT